>NW_028221872.1:0-59387 GCF_014529385.1 Adiantum capillus-veneris
GTTTTGTAGATTTTTTCTAAACAAAGGTGAGGAGTAATGATGCGCTTCATAGACAACACAATCAATGCATGAGCCTACACATATTTTACATCCCAACGAGCTTGTTCTGCCATAGGCAAAACAACTCTAATGACAGCAATCCTTGCAGAAGACCTACAACATCCTCAACATCGCCTACATCCTCAAAACCAAGATGTACATCAATGCCATGTACAATATTCTAGACACCCTTTGACACAAGAACATGTTGCATCATGTAAGCCCACATAGGGTAATTGTCCCCATCCAATCTCTCCTCAGTAACAAACATCTTGAACACATCAGTGTTGTTGTCGGCCATGGCGAATGCCTGCACTTGATGTGAAAACTTCTCAGAAAGAGGAGAAACGAAGAAGGAATAACACGTGTTATATAGCACAAATTGTAGAAGACTATAAGGGACCTGTTATACAGAAAACAACACTGACAAACATTTTGCACAAAATGACAAAATAGCCTGTGCAATATTGCTTGTAGTGGAAACAAAGACCGAAATGAGCCCGAATCAAAAATTTGTCGACCTACGAACGCTCGCCAAAGCTCACAAAAATCGAAGAAAGTGAGTAGGCATGTGGTAGAGCTGTTGGCAAATGACTAAGCTCAGGAGGATGCAACATGCTCTGATACCAATTGTTGGAATTAGGGATGCAAGAAAACACACATAGCTTAAAGAAGACAAAGGAAGCTCAAGGCATACAACAGAGAGTGTTTTACTTAGTGTGCAATAGAAAGATAGATAGCTCTAGAGTGATGGTCGTATATACACTGCACAGGGGGAAAAACCTCCTAGTAAAGGAAAAAATTCCTCGGCAATCAGTGTGTTCTCACACATCACTACCACATGTATATGGTAACAGGTCATTGCATTGATTGAAGGCTCAGCTACCCATTACAAAAAAGTAGATCACTTTAAAGGCACATGCGTGGTTGACCAAAACCAAAATGTAGAACCATACTTTCATTGTTTTAGCAGCTTGAAGTTGCTAACATATGGCATCACCATTTTCTTTGTTGACTTAGCAATTATCTAAGTACAACCATCTTTGACACATTCATAGTATGTGAGCAAATGTGCACAAAGCACAGTGGGTGGTATGCATGTGAGCATGGCAACCAGAACAAACCATACACTTCTCCTTCATAATAGTTCCCCCACAACCAGTACAGACTAATATGAAAACTTGGAGTGGCCATGTGGTTGACTTTGTCTGGTAGGGAGTTGCATAACTTTTCCCACTTTCAATTTGTGCATTTAACAAAGATGTGAAGTTCAGTTGAAGCCTTGCTTCATGCACTTGCGTCACACACTCATTGTACCTCTCCTGCAAAAACAAGAAAATTAGACCAAGAAATTCAATAGCCATTATAGTGGTAAAGCCCAAGACTATTGCTTTAAAGCTTTAAAGTGATGTCTACCTCAACCCATAAGCCCACACAACTTTAAAGCAACATTGCCATTATCACATCTTCAAAGCAATCGCTATTACCACCACTGGCATTGTAAACCATGGCCATTTGGAGAACTTCATGTAGCTTTAAAAAGGTGTTTGGAAGCATGTCCGTATGGTTTAAAGCATGTGCAACATGATTTCTACAAGGATACATGCAAGTTTCAATGAGGGCAATGCAAGCATCTGCTAGTAACTAACATAAAGTGAAACTATATGCTTTGAAGCATGTCATTACACTCCAAGGCATGTCATATGCTTTAAAGTGTAATTATATGCTTGAAAGCATTTCATTGCACTCCAAGGCATGTCAAATGTTATGCTACAAATGAACTACACCATGCTTTCCACAAAGTTAAGTGTGTAGGTTTTAGTGAATATTATATGATTTAAAGTGTCCATATGCTTTAAAGATTTACCTTATAGACCAAAACATGAAATTATGCTACAAAGCATGTGCACCATGCTTGCCATAAGGGTGCATGTAGGTTTCATTGGCTTTCCTTTTCTTCAAGTGTAACTATATGTTTTCAAGCATGGGATTGTATACCAAAGCATGGAGCATAAAAGTTTCAGTCATTGTTACATGATTCAAACTATATTGATATGTTTTGAGCATGAAATTATTCTACAAAGCGTGTGCATCATGCTTGCCATAAGGGTGCATGTAGTGAAGCATGTCATTCCATACCAAATCATGGTGCATAAAAGTTTTAGTCATTTTCATATGCTTCAAAATATATGGATATGTTTTAAAGCATGTCATTTCACTCACTTATCATATGCTTTAGAGTGTAATTTTATGCTTTAAAGTGTGTCATTACAGGACAAAGCATGTGCAATAAGCTTTCCACAAGGTTACATGCATGTTTTACTGGTTGTCCTTTAGTGATTTTTCTATGCTTTAAAGTGTGAATATATGCATTTCATTACACATCAAAGAATTTCATAATGCTACAAATCAATTGCACCATGCATTCCACAAGGTTACAAGCAAGATTTAGTGACTTTCATATGATTTATAGAGTATGCTTTAATTCAAAGCATGTCATGAATAATGAATTTGTAGTATTGCAGTATTTTGGTCCTTAATCTCAATCACAAAAGCAATCATAGCACTATAATATACATGCGAAGACAAGACAAATACATGCAAGTGCACTTTTCGTACTTTCTAAATCTTGCACATGTGGTAACTATCATTGCCCAATCAGGAACCTCCACCTTATACTTCAAGAAGGCTATTTTAGCTTCAAGAAACCAGATTTTCAACATATTGGGTTTGGTAGACTTTTTGAACTTCTCTATATACTCCATGCCCACAAATACCCTCTCTAAGGTGGACGACTGCACCATTGACACCATCTGTGTGGATCATGTCCTCCCATGTTGAGGAAGATGCTATCAAGATAAGTGAAGGAACTTATCTAAATTGTGCATAAAAATAGGACTTCTCTTCTCCTTTTACACTTCTCTCCTCCATTTTTAGGATGCACACTAGAGAGTAAGTTGTAGAGAAAGCTTGGAGAAGCCATAGCCAAGCCTCTTGATACACACACCTCCTACAAACATCTCCTATACACACCTCCTCTCCAAGAGAAGCCATGGCCAAAGCCATAATCAAAATTTCCATAACTTGACCTTCTTCTTCTCATTACATTCTCCTCTCTCCTAACCCTCAAGCTTTCCATAGCTTGAATCTCCCTTGTCTCTTTCCATTCTCTCATTCCAAGTAGTGCAATTGGTGGTCTTCCAAGTGAAGGTGAAGAGGGAGAGAGCCGACTATGTCAACAAGCTTCTTCCATAATCCTCCCAAAGCAAGGAGAAGACTCTACGATCCATAAATCAAGGTAAGGTTTCTTGACACCTTCATGCTATTGCACATTTTAAACAATTGGGTCACTTTTCATTCTAACTTAATTTATGCTTAAGCTCTCATGTTTCCATACGCAAGATTTCCTCTCAATTTTTTGTAACTAACAATATTACTAACCCCTAATTACGATGTTATTTCAAGTTTTGTTATTTCAAGGTCTTTAGAGTACCAGGATAATATGACCTATAGAGAGTAGAAGGCACTCTCTTTATCCATAGGTACCTGGAGATCATACTTATCTAAATAGTATGGATGATGAATGGTGACTAATATCTATACTTATCCCTAAACCCCCGCAAAATTTTCTTATTGACTTTTAAGTTACTCTTTTTCTTTTACCTAAATCACTTAAATGCCATAAATCAAAGGCAATTAATTATTGAATTTTTTTTTGGAACTTGGGACTAACCTTATTTTCCAAAAGAGGCAATATAACTTCTCCAAAAGAAATGCTATCATGAAAGGATCACAATTTTTTCTTTTGAATATGCACTCAAGTTAAATGAAGGAATATAATCTTTTTTTTCTTCCCTCTCTATAAACTATGTGTGTCAAATTTTTAGAGATATTATTATGTTAATATCTAATTCTCTCAAGAGAAATTTGAGTTTTGAAGGTTAATTTTATCATAATCAAAGGAGTTTCCCATTCCAAGTAAGGTTACCTTCCCTCTTGTCAATTGAAAAATCCCAAATCTCTAAGCCTCTCCTAGTTACGTGATTATTCCTCTCCACAAAAGTAGAGGTAATCCTAAATCCTATCTTAAAAAAAGAATATGTTAATCATTCGTACTCCATCGAAGAATTCTACTCTTGTATAAACCATCATTTAATCTTGCATAACCAATCAAAGGAGGTTCTAAGATTATTTTTCTTAAGATTACAAGTTGATGCATTCTAAATATTTGTGTTTACTACTCATGGTTCACACCCAAGCAAGGGTAAATGTAGAGATCATATGCATTGTTCATTTCAACTTTGTCTACTTTCAAGTTTGTTTTACAACTACGAAAGGGGGACGGGGGGGGGGGAGTAAGGTGATAGCTTCACGGAAGTGATGATCGTGTTGCTTGAACATAAAACTCCCATCGCTTCCATGGAGATGCCCCATGGATGGCATATGATACAAAGAAAACAAATGGAATTCTTCCAAGACGGGGTAAATTGAAACTTACATCGAGACAAAAACCTTAAACTCCTAAGGGACTTGTTGTTTTCTTAAGTTCTTGTTTGAGGAGACATTAAAAGGAAATAGGAACTAAGGGACTATAACTCAATGAACATAATCTAAATTTCAGTTAGGATTAAAACTTTACCGAGAAGATTTGACGTGGATATCCCCAGCATAACCTGGAAGTTTCAAGTGTGAAATTTGTCTTACATGTTTGGAAAAGGCTGGCATAGGTGTTTACCTATGGGATACAATAGGGGATGGTCCTTTCTGGATAGGACTCATAACCATTGGGTCTATATTTGAGCTTGGGTTCATTCAAGGCCCTAGAACTAGGATTGAATGGGAGTGAGTCCCATCCGTGTGGAAGTGCTTTCTCATGCTCTCCTTCATTCCATTCTTTAAAGCCTTTTATCTACACAATGTTGGAGCTTATTATGGTAACAGTGGTGCTTTCTCATGCTCTCCATCAATTTACTCCTGATACTATTTACCCATAAAGAAATTGGTCATTCTAAACTTCCAAGCATGAGATTTGTTCATGTATAGCTTCACGTTGACAATCTATTTAATTCTATTATTGCTTAATATAACATACTTATAGAATTTCACTTCTCTGTACTATCTTTAAGCGGCTTGCTAAAAATAGTAAGTCATCATTGATAACCACATTATGCATACAGACATCTATTGTAAAATACATCCAAAACAAAAAGATTTGCACCACCAAAATGTAACCTTAACATTTCTACATGTAAGCTCACTCTTATTCCAAAGTGGTGGTTGAAACGCATCTAAAACGAAAATCTAGCTACACAATCTTAGTCTAAATTACTCCACACAAACTTGAGATGCACAATCTCCAAAAAAACTAGGCTGTAATACCAAGATAAGAGGTACAAAAGGAGAGAGATTAAGCTCTTGCAAGTACACATAGAGAGATGGAGGAAAAAACTTCTTCTTCTCCTTCAATCGCTCAAGGTAAGAAGACTAAAATGCATAAAAGAGAAAATACAACATAAGGGAATGAGTACAATGATCTAGTGTGAATTTAGAGCGAGTGAGTTGGATGGATAAGTGTGCCATCACTCTTGTAGGTAGACCAAGATGGTGTACTCCAATTGTAGTGTCCACCAAGATGCACCAGTGATGATGGATGTCGGTGATAGTCCTCCAAGAGTAGTACATGTTGAGCTTGACATCTCAATAGTAGTGTCTACTCTCTTTTCAATCTTGCTTCCCTTTGCAACAGGTGTTCATCAATAATTACTTATAAATCCTTCTTCATGGATTTATTTTGGTCAAATTGAGTGCTTGTGGAAGTAGAGGGTGGAGGTGCAAACTATTGGGGAGGGGTGAGAAATCTATCCTCCTCCTCTCTTGGGCCTTTTTTCTCTCCTTTTATTCCCTTAGCCACTCTTCTTCTTCATGTTTTCTTAAAGCCTCTCTTCTCTTGCTACTCTTTCCTCAGTTATAAATTTAAGCAAGTCCTCTTCATCTTTTCTAATCTACTCCATGTGTCTTCTCTAGGCTTTTTCCTTTTCCCACTTTCTGAGCTCAACAGTTGATCTATCCCTTTCTCCTCACCTTTCTCCATTCTTGCCCGCATTTGAGAAATTGTCTCCTCCTTAGAAGCATTTCTCTTTGCATCAACTTTGATCTTGGTCACTTTAGATTTGCCATTCATGGCATCTTTCAATTGCCTAGTCTGTTAGGCATCTTCATCATTGCATTATGGTTTTCTTTGTTCTTCTCTGTATCATCCTTCATCTTGGCTTTAACCATAAATTGTGTTCTTGAGTCAATAGTAGATTCTCTATCATTCCTAGGGCATACTAGGCAAATCTAGTAAGTATTTTAGTCCCTCCAATATAATTCAACTTTTCTTTCTTCTTAGTGGGGATTTTGCTCCCCTCGTAAATGTACTTGGGCAAATTGAACTGCCTTTTAGTGCCAATCTTCAGCTAATGTGCCATGAGGTTGGAAATGGTGTGTTGGGATCTATGTACCAAATACATCTAGATCGGGATATGGAAAAGTGTTGCAAGAACAAGCAGAGCAAAGCCTTTAACTCTTTTCTCTTCAATTCTACAAAATTTATCGAGGGACTAGCTTTGGTGAAGGTGTCCATAGTGGTCACCTCCCTAGCTTTCATTGGATCTCTTGTGTTTGGCAACTAAATGGCCTTTGACTGTATCTTTGTTACATAGACAATAATGTTTCCACATTGGCATCTGATGGTGTGGTGATTATGTCCTCTTGGATGGTTGAGACTAGCTCATGTGCTCAATTCCATAAGGGGGTGACTCGAAGTATTTGTCAAGTCCATTCTTCTTGAATATTATTTGGATAGATTTGCTGAAATTTGGTTAATTGACCTTGAAGCTAGGAAATTTATATTTGTGTTTGATGGAATTTGGTCACCTGACCTTGAAGTTAGAAATTTCTAGCTTCTTGGGTTTTGGCAAGATTTTCTAATTCAAACTTGACATGAATTGTTGAGGATGTTGTGTGAACATAGTAGAATGCCTTGGTGACAGCTGCCCTCAAATTTTTGATGCCCAAGTTAAGTACCACAATACTAGAATTTTGTATAAGGTACCTACCTTCTTATCCACTAAAAGTTAGTATTTTTATTTTACCAAAATAGCTCAAGGAAATTCCAAATGTAAAAAAAAAACGTTGACATTTTATGAATCTTAATGTAAGCATTACTTCACACAAGAATTCTCTGCTCTAGATTTAGACCCTTGAAACACATATTGAAGCTTTAATGGAACCTTTGACATTTTTGGAGATCTTTTGTAATTTCTAAGGGTTGAAAAGCATGCAATCATATTTGCTAGAGTGGATAAGATATCACATGAGATGCACATGGTGTCACATGGGGATAGTGTGGCACTCACATCAAGCAGGGAATCAACCACAAGGCAATACTAGAACTTGACCAAATGGGCAGTGTAGAAGCTATAGGTTGCCTGCACAAACTCACTTAATTGAATAATCAAGCTTGGATGATTTTGTAAGTTGGGGGCTTGCTCCCATAGCAAGGGGTCAGCTTCTAACAGCACCCTTACTTGTCAAAACCTATAAAAAGGCCTAGAGACCTCACTCACACACACACATGGTGTTGGGGGCCATACTCTACTACACTTAAATTGTTTACTTATGCTAAGAGATGGGCATCCATAAACCACTTTGAGATTGAGGTAATGAAGTGTTATTATACAAAAATTTCCCTGGGTATTGTATGCAACTATGCTAAATCTCTCTTTATGTTAGAATCTCCATAAATTACACACCTTATTGCCTAAATAAGATTCAATATTGTAATTATATTTATTTAATTATGACAAATTAATCTTAATGGTAAAACTAAGAATCATAATTTTTCTCTCGTTATGCATAATGCATCATTAATTTATCAATTGAGCACTACACGTAATTGTATTTAAGAAAAGTATTGATGAGATTAAGTTTGATTAGTAAAATCAATTAAACTGTAGCCTAATTAGAAAAGGTAACGTTAAAATTGTATTCTATATTGCACGATTGAGAGACATGCACCATTAATTTTTGTCAATTGTTAGCCACACACTTAATTTTTGAACTATTAAGACAGTACTAAATTACTTTTGTAAGAGTTAAGCTTGAAAAAAAAAATCAAACCATTAGGCTATTTAGAAGGTCATGGGTAAAGTTATGTTACCCGATTTTACTCTTTATGCAATTTTTAAGTCAATTTTAAAATTCCTAAGAAATAGAAATTTACATTAATTAGTCATATATCCACTAAAGATAACACCCTTGTAATCAAAGATTAATTTTCATTTTAACAAGACTCTATAATTTTGTCAAAATATTAAAACTTATTTGCTATTTAAATTGGCTATTTTTAGCTAAAATAATGTCAAGATAACTACCATAGATAGCCCTTAGCTATATCTATCTATGGTAATTATTAGAGAGCCTACTTAAGCCATAAGTGTCTATAAAGTAGGCATTTATCTAAATTTATCCTTAAACTGAAGAAAATAAATATAAAAATCTATCAAAAATTATGCGAGTGAATTTGATAGCCTTAGTGCCTTCTTGCTACTATGGGAATTTAAAAGAGGCTAAAAAGTTAAATGTAGTTGATGATGTATATTATAGCACCACATAAAAAATCTCGAGATCAAGTGAAAACCTATCTTAAGAAAAACATTAAGTGAAACATAGGGCCTATCCCTAGAAACATGGCATTGGAATATTGTAGGCTTCTCATTTTTTTGTGAGATGAAATGATCTCTACGTTGGCACTGCTATTGATGTGGCATGAGTATGGCCAAGTTGGCTCAATGAGTTACTTACTAAGCACTATTGGACGCTCAGGATGGCCAGGGTTTTTGATCATGTATATACAAAATTGTCATGTTTGTGCAAGTAGAATTTTCTACGAGATACCTATTCCAAGAGTGCGTTAACTATTAACACGAAGTTAATTAGCATAATTGTGATAAGGGACAAGCCTAGTAGCTTTACATTAAGGACATATACAAAGAAGTAGCAAGGATTGAATGATGTATATATTTTCCAAAATACCCGTGTATTATAAGTTCTCGATTCATTTTTAGCCATTGTAATAAATATGATGTGATAAGAGCTCAATAAGAGTTCCAAGCTGTAAAGAGAATGCCACTTAGCGTGCCTAAGTAGCAAGTACAAGGGCATCTCAACATTGCACATTTTTAACCCTAGGTATATAAGGCAATCTATAAATATAATTAGGGTTCTCAACCTCATTTGTCGAGAACATCCATAGTGAGAGATCATATGGTGTATGGCTATAGAGTCCTTGAGCTTCTTCACGCTCATGTGGCTTGATTGACACTAATCAATGGTCTTATTTCTCTTCCATTATGCCTCTCTTACATTCTATTGATATTCTTTGATGTTGTGATTAGCTAGATCTCAATTAATTAGAGGTGGATAATTACTCTCTAATCTTGTGTGATTGCACTCTATTCTTTGTGCATACATGTATGATTTGATTGGAGCTTGGTTGCTTAGCAGATCTACGTAGTGTGCGCTTGTGATTAGCATGTGGTATGATAGGATTAGCCATGTTGTGAATCATTGAAATCATTAGCATGCTTAATTGGGTTGCCGTAGGTGAGGAAAAGTGGAATTGAAGATTTTCAATCTTGTGGCTTAGCTCCTCCATTGGCAAATAGCACCTCATAGAGTTAGCCATTCGTGTTGCCTTGATTAGTTCACTAACCGTGTGTGAGTGTTTACATGCCCTAGCCGAGTAGCTCATCTCTCCAGTATTAACATCTTTGTTGGTCATTGGAGCTATGTTATGATGGACCACTAACATTTTGGTGCCATTTTGAGGATCGATGGCCTATGCTAGTGTAATCTTGGCATTATTGAATAGGTTCCTCACTAATTTGGTGTGTATGTTGGTTTTTTTGTGGATTTTCCAATGTGTTCAATTTCCTTGATGTGACACCATATTTCTCTAATTGTGTGTCTCGTATGGGCATAGCTGGTGGTCACTTTTCAAAAGATGTGCCTGCTAGAAACGTGTCACAATTAGGCTATTGGTGGTCCACTTTATTTTAGAATGCATTTCTCTTTACAAAAGGATGTGATGAATGACAATGTTATTATGCAAAGCCCCAAAGAAAAGATAAGATGTCCCTGTATCCTATTACGGTAACCCACCCGTTTGAAAAGTGGGGCTTAGACTTTGTAGGTCCAATTAGTCTTGCAATCCATAACACTCAACTTTGGTATATTACTTTTTCCATGGACTATGTGACAAAGGGGGCTAAAGCTAAGGATACAAACAAGGCTGATGCAAGGACAACAATTAAGTTTCTCTTTGAGAACATTATTACATGGTCATGATGTTCCTTTGAAATTCTGAGTGACCATAAAAGTGAGATAAGAGAACTCACACTAAGTTTCATGATGTCCCAACACAAGTCTACAGCTTACTATCCATAAGCAAATGAAAAAGTCAAGAGTACCAACAAGACTTTAATTTATATTTTTACTAAGATAGTAGAGGCTCATCATATAGATTGAGACTTGAAGTTTACATCGGCTCTATAGGTTTATCGTACTTCTTATAAAGTCATTATCAATTGCACACTATTCAAGATGGCGTACGGCCAAGAAGCAGTTATGTCATGGGAGTTCATCATTCCACATCTTTGAGAAGCTTCTCAAGGAGATTTGGACGGTAACTCATTACTCAAGTGTTTATATATCCTTGAGAGGCTAGAAGAAGAGAGGAAATTGGTTGTGTAGAATGCCCTTGTAGAGAAGGATAAGAGAAAGAAAGTGGGTTTGACTACCATTTAAAGAACAAGGATATCAAAATTGGCGATAAAGTCCTCATGTATGGAGTACATAACAAAACGAAAAAGTTGAAATGTGTTGCAAATAGAGTATTTGAAATTACCCCACAAGGTACCATTTGTGTGGACACTTTTAATGCGTTTGAAACCATTGAGTTCATCAATGGGAGTAAATTCGACAGATACTGATATCCTTTAAGCCAAGAAGAGCTACGATCCATCCATCAAAAGAAGGTAGCCAAGGCACAAGCATAGTTGAAAAAGATACAAGCCCAAATTGAGGCTTGAGAATGACAACAATGTATTAGGCACCAACAAGAGGCTAATCTTGGAATTACATATGCATTCCAAGTTGAAATACATGATGATTCTATAGACTCTGACTTGCCTCTATGATACCCATTTGAGTTAATTAGCTCCTATGGTACCCTTATCCAAGAGTACCATCCAAGTCAAGGTATCAATAAGAAGAAAACTGTTATCTTTGAAATCATGCACACTCCTATCGTCTATGACAACGAGACAATGGTTCAAAGCTTTTTGGTCATGCATATTGGCACTATGGAGGGTAACATAAACCTAGGGTGCAAGTGGATGTCTACAACTAAATATAGTATCAATTGAGGGACCAGGAGTACCACAACATAGAAACCACCTCATAGTCCTAGCGCTCAAGGAACAACACATGAGCTATCACCTCTTGAGGGAACAAAGATGATGAAACATCACAGATTCAAGAAGTTACAACATCTTTTCTGTGGAAAACAAACAATGTTACACAAAGGACTGGGCCTAGTTTGACAAAGGGTATATATAAATGGATCCCAAAGGCTTTGTTAACGGCCCCTCGTACTCTTAAATCTCGTTCCAAAAAAGAAACCTTGGTAGGAATTCATCCACCCAGCCTAAGAATGCAAGGTAACGTCACATTGGGTTCCTAAAAAACTATTAGAAGCCCAAGACTATTATGATAGAAGTAATCAAATTTTGGTACCCAAACTTAAATTGTGTTCTTTCATGTCGCCTACAGAACCATGAAAGTAAAACCCTATAACTCCAAAGCCAATTGAGGACTACAAGAAGGGAAAGATTACAGAATACTCCACACCTCTTTCAGAGCTTGTTTTGGTTCCAAAGTGAGATCAATTTATTCCACCTAGCCCAGTAAGGGAGGAGTCACATGAAACTTCTAGCTCCTCATGTAATTCAACCATTGATGTGGAAGTTTCCACACAACCTCCATGTACCGCCATCAATCTCTGCGAAGCTACAAAAGAATCTATGCCTCCCATTGTAAACTTATCGCCTTATGAAACACTTCAAGTTTGTTCATGGGAAAGTACATTGCCACCGTTGCAACTCGATGAGGCACCTACGGTGGTGGAAAAATATTGGCTAAAGTCCTCGCCTATTACACACTAGAATAATTGGTTTCAAAGGGTAATGAAATCTTTTAAAAGATATGATCTACCCAAGGTAGGGGGAATGCAACTTAGCATATATCTTCCTGTGAATTCCCTCTTAGCCTTCTGTCCCTAACCTTTTAACCTCCAAACCTCATAGAATATATATATTCACTCACTCACACAGACACCTTATACTTAAACTAGCAAGAAAAAAAAAAAGTAAAAGAGCAAGAGCCATCTAGCAACAAAAGTGAGACATCACAAATACACAAACTCACAATGTTATATCATGCACATTGAAGAACCCTAGAATTATTAGGAACCTAATCAAAATCTATTTGTGTTCACATATATGGCTAGTTCATCAGAGTCATACACTTCTACACTTGGTGAGAGATATCCTCTTTCTTCAAGGATGTCAAATTTGTTTTTCTCTTCTATTCATTGAGTGGGATATAGTTACTGACCTAGAATGTGAGGAAAAAAAATACTAGAATGGCTACTACATTTAATGACCACGAGTGATCACAACCCTAAAATTGTTAGGAACCTAATCAAAATCTATTTGTGTTCACATATATGGCTTGTTCACCAAAGTCATCCACTTCTACACTTGGTGAGAGATATCCTCTTTTCTCAAGTATGTCAAATTTGTTATTCTCTTCTATTCACTGAGTGGGATATTGTTACCGACCTAGCGTGTGAGAAGAATTATGAGGAATTAGAATGGCTGCTATGTTTAGTAACCATGAGTGATCCCTACATAGTAGAGGATATTGATCCACTAGCACATGCTTACTTCTTCGCACAAAATGTCTACCCATGCATGGTAACATACTTGATTAACATATATGCACAAGAATATGAAGAAGAATCAATAGATCACATTGAGGAAGCCTATGGCCTCACTAAGGATGATTTTTTTTATCTTGACCATGATGATAGAGGCTTACCCATAGGACAATCATACAATCTATATAATATCCTCTTATTTTGATCCTATAGTGTGGTGCACATAGATAGGCTAGGTTTTTATATTTTCTTTTTATTTTTTTCAATACATAATGGATGCCTTTTCCCACTGATGTGCCTCCTGGAGGTATCCTATAGTGTGGTGCACATAGATAGGCTAGGTTTTTATATTTTATTTTTATTTTTTTCAATACATAATGGATGCCTTTTCCCGCTGATGTGCCTCCTGGAGGTATATTATATTGTGTTTGCTAATGTGTATAATAAGACGTTGCAATAGCTCAACTTTTCAGCATCAGGAGGTCCTTGTCATGTCCACACCAAAATGCGTCAAGGAATTCCTAGCAGCACAAAACATGTGGATTTTGTCCATTCTTGTTGCCTTGTTGTTTTTTCTAGCATTCATGCTTGCCTATTTCAAGAGTGATTGTGAACAAAGTATGTAACATACTTGCTTAGTATTCTACTTTAAGCTCAATATAATTTTATCTCTCAATCCCTTGTCTAAGTTTATTAATTAGAAATTTCGGTTGAGCTAGTTTAACCAAGGTAGAGTGTTAGATATCTTCTTTTAATATTGTAGGTAGATGCCTTTCTAATTCTTTGTAGTTACGTTAGGGTCTTAATCATATATTATGAAGCATTATGTGCAATGTGTCTATGCTTTCTAGTGGATTCTAGTGGACTTGATCCCTCATGCCCTTTAGTGTAAGTATTATACAAAATGTTTTGCTATTGTGATGAGCTTGGGGTGGGTAAAAGTGTCAAAATAACCCCCAAAGATACATGACTACAAATCAACAAGCAACAAGGCTACTCAAAAAAAAGGGGGGGATAAGAAAAAAAGAAGAGTCCAAAAATCAATTAAGGCTCTACGTGGCAACAAAATTTACAATGAAAACACTTTGCGGGGTCAGTCAAAGGAAATCTATTCACGTGATGATTTCATGTGGGATTTTCTTCATCAAATCTCAAGTTGAGAGTCTTCTAGGTATAGCCTCTAGTCAACCCAAGGGAATCTATTCACGTGATGATTTCATGTGGGATTTTCTTTATCAAATCTCAACTTGAGAGTCTTCTAGGTATAGCCTATAGTCAACCCAAGGACATGGAACGATCTGCTCTCGTAATTAAATAGTTTTAAATTGCCTATATATGGAGAATCAGGAGGATTGATAGTTGACCTTTACTACTTATTGATAGTAATGATGCTAGAGTCCTTGATTCGGTGACCTATGCAAGTGATAGTGAGTTTAATTGTATTGTATTTTAATGTATAATGCTCAAATATGTTTGTTTAATATTTTTCCATCGATTGATGTTTATAGTTACTTACTACATATAATGTCTCATGACATGCTCCTATGTGAATGCAATTACTCTACTATTTTCTTGTGATTTTGCAATGCTCAAGTAAAACTGAGGAATCGCCATATTACAAAGGACATGTGCATTGTAGTTCACCTAAAAATCTTGATTGTGAGCATGTCCATGGGCCACTACTCTCATCAAGATGTTTACTGCTACTTACCATCCTCGATACCTGCTCTAGTTTGCACAATATTGTTTGATTCAAGGAAAACTTATTATGGAAAGGTATCCCTTGAAGAGGAACTTAGTCATAGTGCATCTTCTTGCCAGATAGAACTCGCAGTTAGTGAGAAAATAGCATGGATAGTGGTGAATAAGTTATGGTTAGTAGCACTTGTGTCTCATGGTGTGCAAGCATCCTTAGTGATTAGCAAAAGGGAAAGATTTTATTGGCTTCACAATTAGTGAATAAGAAGACCTTGCAAAGGATATATTGGATAGACAGAGAAAGTTCTCACTAGTGGAAAACTCATAATATTGGATATTTCTTTTTGTTGTTAAAATATAGGACTATTTTCATTAGACCTTGGTTGAAAAAGAATTGTTTGGGTGATGTTTGAAGGACTTTATGAACAAAATATGGTGGATTTAATAAAGAAATTTTGATTTTATATGTAAAATTATATGGTAGTAATTAAAAAAACAAGAGGAACCGGTGAGTACAATGTGGAAAGTGAATCCAATTAGAATTATGTTTTCACAAGTCTAAATGTTAGCTAAGGATAAGTCTCATACTATATCTAGGATTTTATGGATGGTGGTTGAGCCTCTTCAATGTGGTAAAAAAGATGTCATTTATAGATCTTAAGCATGTTAAAATTATGATCTTATGAAATAAGATTTAGCTCTCATCATAATGTTTGGGTTATTGATATGGCTTGTGGTATAGGACTGTTATATGCACAATAATGAAGGATAGAGATCTCCTTGATTTCTATTGATCATATCCTTAATTCTTTAAGGTGTCATCAATGGAACTTAAGAATAATGAAAGGTCAACTATAAGGTTGCCCCAATCTCTAGGTTGAGACCCTTACAATAGACCTCAATAAGAAGATAATTCTAGCCTATCAACACTTTGTTTATGGATTTTGAAGAAACCCACTGTCTGTAATTAGTGCTTATGGGGGATTAGACAAAGCGTCAAACCCCCAAAATACATCTGAGAAGTACATTGATGTCTGTTGAAAGTAAACCCGGCTCTTTCAAGAGCCTCCTCAACTCAACCAACTCACAAATCGCACAACCAGCTCCAAGAGAATGTATCAAAACTAAGAGTAAAGGCATAAACTACTAGTATTCGGATCATTTCTAAATTCTAAAGTGCTCAAACCTCGAGGAAAGATTCGAAAACCGACACCCTCAGTCATATACCACATGCCAAAATCTCCAAGATGCTACAAAAAGTCCAAAGAATGGGACAACCAAAGCTACTAAGAAATCAATTGTTTGATGAGGACGAAGGACTGCACCAAGCACCATATACTAATTGTATCTGAAGAAACTTCATCGGAATTGAGAGTTAAATTGTAATTGATCTTCATCTATCTAGAACACATCCCAAGAGAATATCACCCCACTCTCAGAGTGAATGAGAACAAACATCCAACAAAAAGGATCACACATCAATATTGGGAAAGCAGCTAACGTAGCAAGATCAAGAGATCTTGCACTCAAAATCTGCAAGAGAAGAACAAGGTGCTATAGAAAGACACCAAATAGACTATCAATCATATCTCCTATACATGGAACCACTAAACCTGTAAGGAACAAGTCCCAAAAACTAACTCCCAAGTTGGCTCCACATCCCCCTCTAAAGGGAGAACACCCAAACCATGGATAATTGTCATAACTCTCCAACAGTCTCTAAATGTGTAATTGGATCACCTAGGCTAGGTGAATCCGAAAGGATATATACTTGTGAAACCTAGAACCCAAATCTAGGAGAACCGAGAAGAACATCTCCCCAATTGCAAAGAATGCCATGGCTAACTATAACTGGTTCCTAGTATGAGAAGGACCAGTCTCCACGTGTATGAAATAACGTGTTAGTCTAAGGATAAGGGAAGTAGGTGTGTCCTAAATGGTACAATCTCCAAGGATCAATCTAGAAGCCAAGGCATAGGAACTATTGCTCGGATGCATTACGAAGAGCAACCATCACATCACAAATCCAAAAGACAAAGCAACCATCGAAATGGCTAAAGAATAACATTTTTCAAGATACGAGCTGCATCAAACAAAGTGATTCTAAAGAAGAATCTTATGCGTCTTAACATGAAAGAAGGTAGTAGTGTCAGTTCAAAAACGGGCAAGGAAACCAAGGACTAGAAGACACCGTTCTTGGTACTCCACTGATGGAGCACCTGTAGTCGACTGAAGATCATAACCTGGAAGCCCCCCTTTGAAGGAGAAGTATACTCAAAAGTACGCTTTGAGGTAACAACAACTGAGTCAAGCCCATGTTGGAATAGAGCAAACACTATCATTGAAAGCTCCACAGCTAAAGCCGAGAACTCTCCCAAGATAGGAAGCCCCCCTTCTCACTCAATCCTGGGAAAAGAGAATAAGTACCACCAGAAAGAAATATGAGATAGCCTGGAGTAAATCTGCTTTCTCTATAACTAAATAGAAAAACCTGAATCTCATAGAACTTGAGACTCAACGAGGATCACACCATCGATAAACTTGGACTGCAAAGAATAGGATGACTTGAAAGGTCATCGCCTACGGATCGTGTTTGTCAAAGAAGCCGTCGAGGTCCAACAAAGAACCTAGCTACTCAAGCAAACTCCCTGAGATCAAACCAAATGTCCGCCACCTCTTTGCATCTACCAAGATCAAGCCTGTAGGTAAAATCCAAATCCACTACAATATGCCAAGCTGAATACAGACTCGAAAGAGCACATATGCTCCAATTGTTATAACTTGCTTTCTTAAAAGCTTCACCAAAATTGTCCTTTGTACTTGTGCTAAAGGGAATATACCCACAATGGAATTGTGCAATCAATATCCAATACACAACATGATACTAATACTCAAGAGAAGAGTAAAGGAATTGGCTCGAGGAACAAGCATGTGAAGAACACTTCGGCTAATCTTTAACTTTCCAGAAAGGCAGGAAAAAAACTACAAGAAAGAAATTGCTATACTTGTGCCATCCAAAACCAACAAGCTTCTTCTCTCTCAATCAAGTCCAAAACAACATCGGATCAGCCAGATCCGAGCATCCAAGGTGGTCGTGTCACCGAGGGCTCTGATACCATATCAAAGGTGGCAGTGGAAAATGCAATGAAGCAAAGAATTGTCTCATGATCTGGTGGGAATCTCGACTCCGATCTAGAGCACTTGCAATGCCAAACACATGAATGAGGCACATGTGGAGAAGAGATATCGTTGAGGTTGATAACAAACTGCTCGTACAAGTGACCAAGGGTGGTCCCGCATAGATTTGACATGCCCAATGGATAGACCCGAGGAGGACCCAAGGTACACACAAATGCAACTTGCTACTAACGATGTCAACTACTCCTACACACGAGACCACTAACACAGTCTCCACATGGGCATCCAACCCTAAGGTGCTTCTCCTGACACCAACCTAGACATGAAGAGAGAAATCTACATGCCTCAAGACTAGCCATGTATGGCTGCCCTCTAGATGGTTGAATATCTCACGTCTCCTAGGCCTGCACTATTGTCTAGATGCTCTACCTATGCTTGAGATTTCTCACACAAGGGTGCTTTGAAGATAAAACATAGGGCTAGATATGTTGCCCATAAGCACATGCTACCCACAACTAATGCCGAAACACTGTTCTGTTGCCCACCAAAAACGCTAGGGGAGGGGTTGCACAAACACGGATCTGGCCCCTTAGTACATGGCCGGCAAGCAAGACAAAGGGCAGCCCATGGAGGGTGCCTTGTTGGGCTCTACACTACTCCAGAGAGGTGACCCCCCTACTCCCTAGATAAGGCCTACCCTTGGCTGCCCAACCGAGCCCTCAGCCCCCCATGACTAGATATAAATGGGAAAAGATGAACAAAAGGAAAAATGGAAATAACAACCCATAGCGATTAGGGAAAAATGTGCCAAGGCTGGAGAAAAATACTCCCAACCTATAGGAGCATTGGTGGCCAGGGAACCAAGCCCAAACTCGAGGTAAACATGGTCGGGCATAGCCACAAAATAGCCCTCGCTCCCTAACACTTGTCCTTGTGAGAAACTGTGATTGACCGGCCAATCCAGAGAGATGCCTAAACACAAAGATCCTATTTGGGTTCTTACTAAGCTACCACTAGTTTTTCACAAATTGCAAGAGTTGATTATCGTGATACTTTTTCACATGTTGTTTACATTACTAGTATTCAGGTTTTATTGGTATTTACTATTGAATTTGATTTAGAGGTTCATCAAATGGATATCAAAACTATGTTTCTTAATGGAGGCCTCAAGGAAGAGATATATATTGAGCAACTTGAAGGTTTTATAGTCAAAGATGAGGAGGATTTGGTATGTCTACTTGATCGAACACTTTATGATTTCAAACAAGCATCGTGAAGTTGGTACCAAAAGATTCATTTTGTTCTCACATATAAAGGTTTGATCTCCCGTTATCCAGATCCTAAATTATATACCAAATGTAAAAATAATAGTATTGTTTTCCTTGCTCTATATATGTGGATGACATTATACTTGTTTTTGACAATCTTAACTTTCATCAACAAGTTAAGAAGGTTTTTTCTTTTGCTTTTGACATGGTGGATTTGGGAAACATACACTTATGTCTTGGCATTCAAATTCAATTGTATCAAGAGAAGGGTGTTTTGATCCTCCATGAAGAAAAGTTCATTCAGAACATTCTTTAGAAATTTGGCATGGCCCTTGCACATTCTGGTAATACTCTTTATCTTGTGAGTTCTAATAAAAACTTTCAATCTGTGCAGAAAGATGGAGAATTGGCATCACATAAACCTTATGCTAATCGAGTCTTACAGGATGGCGAGCGATTTTTTTTTAGCAACGAAAAAAATGAGCGAGTCCTTCAATAAAGTTTTTTGTGAATTGGAGAGATACACAAGAGCCATGGCAATTGTGATAGGATAAGGGAATTGTGGGCCAATGTGAGAATGGGCCTCACGATCAGCCTACCTGTCCATGGGGTATTGGTAGGACAACTATAGCCAAAGAGAATGATTCTTTCTTTGCTATCCTAGGGACACATCCTAAGGCTATATTCAGGGGTGTTTTCTCTATGTTTGTTGCTTTGATTGGCAAAGCAAGTTTATGTTGGTTGTCAAGCCTACCAGTTGTTGGGTTTCCTTAGAAACCATGCTCTTCCATCTTGCATTTGTGTGGGAAGTGCAAACGCAGAGCTTCAAGCAATTAGAAAGTGAAGATGTAGCAGAAAAAACAACTAATAGGAAATTTTGGGTTAGACCTTTCTATGCACCTGCATCTATCCTTTGTGAACCTAATTCTTCACCTAAACTTAGACAAAGTACTGCTATATCATCTTTGTTGTTCAAGATTATAACCTACTTTTCAAGGTTTTTCTCATATATAGCAAGCCACAAAGCTGTCGATCTCTTGCATAATGTTTGCAAAAAATTGAAGTTTACTATACTTTGAATTGATGCAAATGATGAGTGCTATTTTAGAGGGTTGCAAAGGCTGTTGCTCCATTTTGGCTACTGCTATTGACGCCAACCCCAAGTGGTATTATACTTGGTTTGATTTAACATGGATGATGAGTGTTAATTTATAGTCGCATTATCGTTATCTACAATTTATCTTGTTATTTTGTGCCTTTCAACTGATTGTGCTTTTATTAAAGTTTATCTAGAGTCATGTATAGCTTGGGCATAATCTAGTTGAAATCACCCCAACAAACAATAGAGCAGGCCCTTTCATGCCCCTCTTTCTTTCTACTCCTCCCCACTAGTTATCCATTGTAAGTGAACAAAAAGGATGCTTCTCACTTCCTCTTTGCACGTATATAAGGCTAAATAGCTCATCTACTTTGAGCAAACCAGGCAACATATGTACTTCTCCCCATCAATTAGCTCCTCGTATCAAAATCAATTGCTACATGTGTTGGAAATCTACCACTACATGATTGGCCCCTTTCACCAACCCTTATTACCTTTGCCAATCGCATCTCTCTTCGTATGCACATTATAGCCGATAAAATAGTCGTGCTCTCTACAAGTGAGGCAGCTTGCATCTTGGTTGAAGCTCTATAAAAGCAACTACATCCCACTACCATCTGAGGCGGCCATTTGAGGTGCCATTTAAGCCATTAAATCAGAGGGATTGTAATACCAATTGAAGTTGTCATCAATAGCAGTAGCCCAAAATAGAGTCATGGCCTTTGCAACCCTCTGAAATAGCACTTATCATCGCTAGCTAGAACTCGTCTGCTCCAACAAAGACTACTTTGGAGTATGTGATACAATTTTTGAAAATAAAAAGAAGAAGAGAATTAACAAAGATTCTCATGATGCAATCTGCAATATAAAAAGGTCAAACTTCAGTTGGATGGTCATGTTGAGTGCTAAATGGTGGCGCATGTGCATGTGCAAGTGTATAGTGAACGTTAGGACTCTCTCTCTCTCTCTCTCTCTCTCTCTCTCTCTCTCTCTCTCTCTCTCTCTCTCTCTCTCTCTCTCTCTCACACACACACACACACACACACACACACACACACACACACAAAATCCATGAGGACATTGTGTTCCCTAGAAGATATTAAGTAGGTTCAAATGCAATGAGTTGATTTAACCAAAAAAACCAAAAACCTCATCGGTATACATTGTCAAAAGGCATTAATACTGCTTGCGAACACTGCTGGAACCAGTCCGCGTTGGTGCGACTTGTTTCAACAGCTTGCAGAAGGTTAAGGCAGAGGCAACATGTGTCAACTAGCTAAACTTGTCGACTTGAGCGAACATTGCTAGGACCAATCCGCGCCGGCACGGACTGGTTTTGACAGCTTACAAAAGGCTCATGCAACAACAGGTGGCAGCTGGAGGGGCACTACAATTGCTGTAGTGGCAGTTCCACCATCGCCACATATTCATGATGGGTGTTTGCGATGGTGGAGATCCACAGAGCTCAGGGAACGAGCTGAGTTGAGCGAGCATGTCCAAGCATGCTTATTCACTCACACACACACACACACACACACACACACACACACACACACACACACACACACACACACACACACACACACACACACACACGCACGCACGCACGCACGCACGCACGCGCGCATGCTTTGCCTCTCACAGGCAGGCCTTTACTTGACCAATGCATTGGAATAATAATGACAAAGCTTGTGAAACAGACGCAAGGCAAGTGAAACAAACACTTTGGCAAGTCTTATACACCAGGGTGGGCTTCGGGAAGTTTGCCACACAACCAGCTACGAGCAGAGAGGTCACAACTGCAGCTTCTCAAGTTTCGCAGTTGAGGTGTTCTAGACGTCCATCAGCCGCCTTCGTTGTAAACAGCATATGAGATTCAAATTTGCACTTACGAGGATGGCACCACCGACCCAAGCTACAATGACATGGTGGAGGCTCTCAAAGCTAAGGAGCTCCCTGTCTCTCACACATTTCAAAACATATCGAGCGCTCGGAATTGTTCCATTTCTATCTTTGTTTGTGTTCATCGAAACAATTTTTTAAGACTTGAACCATGTTCTGCGTTTATACTACAATGTGTTAAAAGATGGCATCGCTTGCGTTGTGTGGCTATGGTGAAGGTATCATGGAGATGCCAAGAGAGGGATCCCATGAAGGTGATGCTCTCACAGAGATATGAGCTATCCATACCCCCCCTTTTATATCCTATTGTTGACTGAAATTTGATTGGTTGCTCTTACAAGGCCCCTTTGGGGTTCATATTTTTCCTAATGCTACATGTAGAGCTTCTTGTTTCTTATGCAAGATGCTCTAAACTTTTGCATTTGAGGAGTGGCTAGGAGATATCACTATGTAGAGGCTACCATTTGGGGGGGTTCCTGTCAAGCCTCTCAGCTCTTGTGAAATTTTTTATAAATCTCTTCATTTCAAGAGGGCAATGAAAGATCACACACAAAGACCCTTAATGTTTTGGTTGTGCAGTGATTATTAGAATATCTTGTGTGCATAATGCCCTATCCATGCCCATCTGTATAATACTTGTATGACATGACCAAAATTAAGAACAATTGCCTCCTAGAACATAAACGTGTGTCTTCAAAAACTTGTTTGCAACTGTGTACAATGGGCAAACGCATTACTGTGTATGGCCTTCAATAAGGTCAGAGACTAGTGCTTATGATTGATAGTCACATGCAAGAGATCAAAGTGGACACTATTAAGCAACATTTTAACATTGATGGCGAAGATTTCTCTCTACATCCTCTCACTTTGTCATGGAGCAGGTAAAGCTTGAGCCCAAAGAAAATAATATAGGAGAGCATGTTTATGCTCTTGATCATGAGGTTTCTCAAATTTCCAAGGTTATTTTGTCTACTTCTCATAGACTTACTCAAAGTTTGTTAGTTCTAACCTTTTTTGGTGTTTTTGATGCATCCACAATCAACCACTTTATATGTACTTCTATGACTTGGGATTTTATTAGGGTGGCTACTTTCTGATAATTTTAGATGTATGACCCATTTGTGTTGAGAAGCTGGTCGAATTTAAAATGACATGAGCATTTGCTTCAATATACCTTGCGCTCACATCAATTTATCAAGGGTGTTGCTCATATTTGCTTGAAAATTGGCTTTGCTCGGTTTTCTTTGCTCGTTGATTGGAAAGCCTCCGTCTAATCTTATTGGATGTCTCCAATTTGTTAGATTAAATACTTCTCCCAGCATTCACTTTGCTACAAATTCTCTTGGAAAACATCTTGTCTCTCCATCTCTTAAGTGTCGGTCTACAGCAAAGTGAATTTTTGAAGTACTTGAAAGGCTCTATAGATTTTGGATTGGTTTATCAATTGATGAAAGAAAATATTTTGATAAACTTTGTAGCTTATGGTACAATCAATTTATTCTTATATGCAATAAAACATACCATTTGTTGAATATATCAACAATTATCCATATCATGACGTGCTATGATAAAGTGAGAGGAAAACCTATAATGGAAAATGCATTGATAATTCTTGTAATAATCCAAAAGGAATAGGCAAAGACATGAGAAATCTTTGGGACTTACTATGTGCATGTTTTATTAGTCAACCTCCCTGCGAGCGCACTGGAAAATTCCATATAGAGTAAGAGAGTGAATTGCTTCATAGTTCTCACTATCACGGGTAACATAACACATCCTTGAATACCTACTTGTCTTGATTGTTAAGTCTTTTGAAGGAAACCTTCAAATTGGCGATGCTTTGGTCTAAATGTATGCCAAATGTGGTAGATTCATCAAAATACCAAAAGTTACCTACCATGCTTTAGTTACCCATTGTTGAGGCTAAATTCAACCACAAAGTCCCCTTAGTTGGCACAATTTCACTTCAAGCACACAATTCAATGTCAACTAACCCATCAAATGGGTTGATTTTGTTCAATCTTTCCAACCTTGGACCTAGTATCAATCTATATGTGAAAATTTTGTTGTAGATACAGATGTCCTTGAATTAATAATGCTTCAATCTAGCACTACTTCTTTTGATCTAATGCATGACTCGTACCATGATATGTTGATTTTTCTTCTTTTTGGATTGACATGCATTCATTGACAATTTTCTCTTTTTCCATGGTTAGGTGTGTGTGACTACATGCTTTCAATAATTGGTATTGTGAGAAATGCATATGTCAATGTATATGGATCACAGGAGTTTTTTAACCACACTTTCTGCTTGGGAAGAACATTTGTATTAGCCTAACATAACATACAATATGTGTCACTCTATATCTACTTACATTACATGGCTAGGTCTCCATGCCACCCTACTACTTTGAGCCATGCATATCCAAGACACCATGCTGAGTTTCCACGTAGCATGCTTTGGTGTTCTTGATACCTCCATCCAAGTAGGAGCACTTTCACTGAATTTGAGCTCCCGCACTACGAAGTCTAGAACATGCGATAGCCTTGCCTACTTCTATCCACAAGGTAGGCATGAAAGAGCCTTTTTCTATACTTGAGATGAGGATGTTTAAAAAATACGGAGCACTTTATACCGGAGATGAGGATGTTTAAAAAATATGTAGCATGCTTTGGTGTTCTTGATACCTCCATCCAAGGAGGAGCACTTTCACTGAATTTGAGCTCCTGCACTACAAAGTCTAGAACATGTGATAGCCTTGCCTACTTCTATCCACAAGGTAGGCATGAAAGAGCCTTTTTATATACTTGAGATGAGGATGTTTAAAAAATACGGATATCCACAAAAATGGTTTAATTCTCCATGCATTTTGTTTGCATGGTAAGCCGCTATTATCTCTAGCAAAACGTGATAAAAGAAGAAGCAATCAAGCAAACAACAACCCAGACTTCAATTTCATGCACGTTTTCACGCTCTCTCTCCATCTTACTCTTTTGGAGTCAAAAACTTGAAAGTAGCTGAGATCCACGTGTGTGTCATGGAAACACCTATCTTGGAGCATAACAAAAAACCTGCAGTGGTCTTGGTCATTAATTGTTGTACTTAGTGACTCTGCATAGCCACCACAAAAAAAAAAAAAAAAAAAATCAGTTGTAAGGGTGAGGTCTCTAATGAGGGAAACAATTTAACACATTCTGGGAGGAAGTTGAAGACAAGAATCTCAAAGCACACGTCACATAAGCTTCTCAACAATGCACACATTAGCCCACTTGCACTGACTATTTGGAACTCAGTGGCAACATCATGCCAATTTGTCACTGCACATAGGTGGCAAAGAAAGACAACACTCATCATGGTTGTTGCACATTGTTAGAGAACTAACATTTAATGAACCCATCACAAACTGATGTTCCTATGTCAAGTGGTACTGCAAAAACTCCATAGGTGCTATTGAGCTACCCCATGATAGCAAGGCATTCGAAGACTTGCAAGCATAGCACAACTTACCTTGAGCTTCCGTAAGGCAGCTATATAATGGACAATGAGGTGGAAAGGAAAACCACTCTGCTTATCACCACTATTTGAATCTTATGATCCCATCTTCCTCCACATTGCAGCAACCACATGTCTATTGAATACCCACCTCCAATCTCCTCCTGATCCAAGGATGTTGCTCCTAGCATGGCCAATGGTTTTAAGGTTTGTAAATAGGGCATTGATTATGGTATACATGATATATAAGCTATGAGGATTGGGACACGTGCATGCCATATAGTATTCCAATCATAAAATATAAAAAGCTTGGTCATTTCACTAGCCAAGAAAAGGCCTTTGTTGTTATAAAAAAAGCTAACACATGAGCTCCTCTCTCTCTCTCTCTCTCTCTCTCTCTCTCTCTCTCTCTCTCTCTCTCTCTGTGTGTGTGTGTGTGTGTGTGTGTGTGTGTGTGTGTGTGTGTGTGTGTGTGTGTGTGTGTGTGTGTGTGCGTGCGCGCGCGTTTGTGTGTAGTTGTTTTAACATAAATAAAAACACATAATTGAACTTTTACATTCAAAAGACAGCTGGCTCCAGAGAAAGGGAAATGATAAGTATAAAAACAACTCAATCTTAGAATTATTTTTGTACAATGCTTATAAGAATGAAGCCTCATTCCACTATACAGATATCACAAAGTACTTCCCCTGCAGTAGGTGTATCTGTAATCATGTGTGGACAACTGCTTTAAGCCAAAAAAACTTCCAAGATAAAATAAAGTCCTTACCTGCACCCATCCAAACAAGACAACAGATATGTTAGCCTTGGATGTGTTTTACAGGTATCACTATTATCCATGTCCATCTCATAACTTTTTTTAAACTTACAAGCTTAGTCCAAAGTATTTATGCTGTTTTTCTTTTAAAATGTTTTATTATCCCAATGTTTATTTAGTATTTTGTTCCTATAAGAAGACCATAACCCCTTCTACTCCAAGTGGCATGCTCCCCCTTTTTTTTATTTTTTAAAACCAACTTTTTGAGTTTTTATCTGCCAAATTAATGAGGCTTCATCACATGAAGCCGTAAAGAAGCCTGAAAAATACCATTATGAGTTCAAACTTGTTTTTGTTTATTTAGAACTGATATCGTTTATGTTTATATGGAATACAATCCTTCCCAAGTTTATAAGTCACAATCTCTTAGCAAGCCAAGTGGTAGAGAATTTATGGTAACCTAGCCCGTCCAACTGTCAAACCAAAAAAAGAGCTAGATGTTTATACAGATTTTTTGTACCCGACCATGTGAATGCAAATATTGTATTGCATCATCTTGTCCAAACAACTAATGTCGAACAGGTTCAGCAATGGTATGTAACCGGGCCATATTCCCCCAAAGTCCCCAACATTTATAAAAACATGCAACATCAGCGTATAGATGGGCAAAAAAGACCCCAATATTCACTAAGCCAACTCAAATGGTGGGCTTTACCAAGTTTTTTAAGCGACAGTCATCACGATGCCAAGTTTTAAGCGACAGTACCAAGTGTAAGAACTAATATACATATGGGGTATATCCCCCATCCCAAAGCTCCACTATGTACCGACAAGTTACTTACCATCAGAGTTTTGCATTGTCAAGCCAAGCGGCGGTTAACGTACACTTCTCTCTGGCATCAGTGCACAAAAAAAACCCCTTTATATATACTTAGCCAGTCCAAAATGATGGGCTTTACCAGGCTTAAAGAACAGTGGTCAAGATGCCATGCTTAAGTGACAATTCTCACTCAAAAAATTAGTACACCAGGGGTATACCCCCCATCCCAAAAAAAATTTATGAATAGTATGCGCGGTCAAGTTACTTATCACCAGAATTTGCCAAGCCAGGCAACTTAAATATATATATATATATATATATAGATATATATATATATATATATATAGATATATATATATATATATATATATATATACCTCCTATTCAAAAAAACCAGTGAACCAGTTAACGTAGAGTAACATCGCATCAGAATTTTACTGTATAAAGCGGCCATATTTATTATGCCAAACCCCAAATTTTAAGGATCACCTTCATTCAAACCATATAATTATGCAACTTTTATTGAAAAAACCGAAACTCAATAGAGGGGTCATAGCTTTTTAAAATCATTCCTTATGTATTGTCATGTAAAGTAAACCCATTTGGTGGGCCTTATCAGGCAATCAGTGAAGGTGATCAAGATACCATAGCGTGGTTATGTTTGCAATTTAAACAAGAAAGAAAACCAAGTTCAGTAAACAATGACAAACCTAGGTTGGTTGAGCTACAAGCTCCATGTTTGGTGTAGCAGTGAGTAACGAAAACCAACACACACTCCTAACTCTCAAGTAAAAACATACCCAAAGATAAGAGAGGGGCAGAAAGCGCCCTCACCTCTTTAAATAGAGGAGGGGAGACCACCATTACTCCTGACATGCACAGAATCCTCCCAAGTACTTAGTATAGCATGCCCCTTCTGGGGAATCGACAATATGCAGCCACCTTAGTAGTGGTCCAGCTCAGTGGAGCGAATTTACCATAGCGCCTCATGGCAGGGTAGGTGAGGCTCAATAGAGAGACCCACGTTTTTACTTGCCAGCTAATGCTTAAGTGCCAGTTATTAGCCTATAAGGGTTCCATCCCATGGTAGATTTAAACTTAGTGTATCTTTAAAAAGTTGTAGGTTTTACAGTGTAGCTATCTACCCAGGGTGACAACATTAGGGTTTAGTAAAGTATTTTCTAATATGTTGAAAACTCAAAAGCAACAAAGTGTGTGTGTGTGTGTGTGTGTGTGTGTGTGTGTGTGTGTGTGTGTGAGAGAGAGAGAGAGAGAGAGAGAGAGAGAGAGGAGGAAGCGTGAGGCACGATGTTTAAATATACATTGCTCTTTACAAAGGATTACGGGATGTTTAAATATACGTTGCACTTTACAAAGGATTACCCTTAAAGCCTACAAGATGTTGTACTATTTATGCTTATATCAATTTATCTCTAAGTCTTCTACCTCAGCTTCTTTGTTTCCTTCTTTTGAGCATTCTTGTCTATTGCTCGATGGTTAAACTTCTATTTATTTTTGCATGTCACCTATATTTAAGTTTAAGTCACACCATCACCAAGGCGTCAAACGTCAGCTCTCAAGAGTATATTGATTGTAGGATATGCTCGAGCTAGAAGGGACATGGCAAAGAAGCTATTGAACTATTTCATAGGAGACTTAGCCTGTAATGTTTTTGAAGAAGCTCATGGTCGATCCCTAAAGAAAAGTAGACAAAGTGATGACTTGAAGGTAATGAATGATCTCCCTGATGCATTGAAATTTTTTTAAAAAGTGACCCTCGTGTAGTGGAGGAGAAGCAAACATGACCCTCCAACAGTAGAGAAGAAGCACATTATAAGTCTCCAACATTGAAGGAGGAAAGAAGCATACGGGGCAAGACCACATTTTCTATAGTTTATAATAGCTAGGTGAGGACAGTGCCACCTCCCCGCCATACATACATATGGTTTTTTTCTTTTTCTTTGTGGCCATGGCATGCAAGCATGTAATGCATTGATCAAGATCTTCTGAACCCATGTTTGTAACATTTTTATTACTAGCAACATGCCTTGACTTCTAATTTTCCATTTGTGTGAGGTTTGGATGATTGAGAACTTGTATGCGTGCACTTTGGGATCATTTTTTGACATAAAATAAAGGTACATTTCTACCCCTCCATTGGAGCACATTCAATGGTGCTTTTGTAAGGCCAAGAGAAAACCCACGGGGGTCACGGACCCAGGCAAAGGGCTTATATAATAGAGTGGTAGGGTAGAGAATCCTCGAGGCAATTTTCTGGGTCTTTACACTAATATCAAAACTCAGAGATTTTTGGGAAAAAAAGGGGCATGGTCCCACTAATCTTGCATGATTTGAATGCCCATGCAAAACCTTGGAGGGGATGACCGTGTCCAAGAGTTCTTAGCAAGCAAAAGAGGTCCAGGTTGGAAGAGCATCGCATGTGCAGGCGCCTTGGACAATCGACCATTGCAGAAGGCCGCATGGGTGAGCTCGTTGGGGTCGCAGGGACCTGCTGAGGGTTTTTTGACACAACACCAAGGCAGGGTTCGTAATGAAGCTCTCTCTCTCTCTCTCTATCTCTCTCTCCCTCTCTCTCTCTCTATCTCTCTCTCCCTCTCTCTCTCTATCTCTCTCTCCCTCTCTCTCTCTCTCTCTCTCTCTCAACCCACCATCACTTTGCCTTGGAGAAGTGTTTTCAAACGCAAGGCCACCCTAAATTCAACTAAGGGTGCATGCCCACCCTGAGCACACACCCTTCAAAGCCTGTATAATCAAGCTCAGCAAGATGAGGCTACCAATTTTTCGAATAGTATGAAACAAGCTACCACATCAGAAGCTGCAGAATTTTCCCCATGGTGTGACATTTTGGGTAGTTGGGAACTTTGCAAGAGCTTGCTCAATTTCAAATTTTTTGAACTTGCTCTTGAACTTTTCGACATCGACTTCGACAATCAAGACAACAGAACGAAGCTTACCAATTTTCAAGCGAGTCGGTATAGTATCAAAGTGATTTTATCCGAAGGCTACAACTTTCTTTTTGGTATCGCATCATCTTTTGGCAATTTCAAGATTGGCACGACCAAGCAATCTACTCATAGCAGTTGTTTTTCTACTATCACCCAACGCTTTTTGAGATAAGGTACTATCTTTTCTCTTGCTAGCACATCACAATACCGCCATGGATTCGGACGTTGATATGCGTCATACCTTCAATTTTGAAAATCCTGCACCGGTTCCACATGTCGTTGCCCCACGATTGGATACTCTCACGGAGGGTACCCACACGGCACCAGGGCCGGATGATGGCTATGAATTGCTTAACAAACAAGAGTTTTGTGCACTGCAAACAACATGTTTGTGTTAGAGAATAATTTTTCACGTTTAAATAAAAATAACACTAAATTATTAGATTTAGTAGTGCAATATATGCAACAGCAAACCAAGAGCGTTGTTGGCCTGCATACACAGGAGCAAGGCTCCAACCAGGGGTAGGGTCCAATCCGGATTCTCTGCACTCTCTCACCCAAAAAGAGGTGGATGATTTGTTGAAAAATACAAAACCATCGAGTTTTAGGGGAGAGAAGAGAGAACACAACAAAGATACGTCGAATATGTTCCTAAAAAATGGGATGGGATTTGCGATTTGAGACGCACTCGGGTGCAGTCAAGGCATTGCAAACAAGTCTGACTCTAGAAGGCAAGGCCACAAATGGTGGATGTCTCTCAAGGAGAAGGGCATCATACAATAGACTTGGGCAGCCTTTGAGGATGTATTTAGAAACGAATTTTTGCCCAGAAATGAAGCGGGCAAAAATTGGTATGCTTGGGATAAGTGTTCATGCTTCGGCATAAAACACTGTTGGAGTATATCTCGCACTACCATGATGTCATTCTCAAGATCGAGGGGTTAGATACCTTTCAGTGAGTATGTGGGTTCGATGGTCTGATACCAGAGTTTAAGAAGCATGTCAAGACCCAAGATCCCAAGACACTTGAGAAGGCTATAGTGCAAGCGCATACACATGATGATTTAGATGAGAAAACACTGCATAATAATCACTTGTCTACCACTAAACATGAAAATGCACGGACACAGCACATGCACAATAAAAGAAAGTTTATAGTAGCTACATTGGAGGCCAGGGGTCTAGGGGTCCTCTGTCCGTTGAAGAGTTTGAGAAGGCTAAAAAAGAAAAATTATGCTTCGCATGTTTAGGGAGTGGGCATGACAAAAAGGCTTGTCCCAAGGGCTGCTCAAGGAAAAGAGAGAGCAGTGCACATGGTGCAGCTGTCCTCTTGAGTCCTCCTCCCGTTTCTCCAATGCGGAGGTAACACACACCGAGGTGGTGCATGAATGTTGTATCATGGCCTCCATGTGGCAGCTGAACTTCGGTCCACATGAGCTGGTGCGTATGTGTAAGGTGTGAGCTTTGTCCTAGAGTCACTAGAGTGTGAGTCAAGGAGAGAAGAGGTGAAATTATCCCACATGTATTGGTGCAAGGCTGTAGAGGTACTTAAAGGTCATTTTACTCATTTCACGAGTAAACAAACCAATTCCATTTTGCATTATATCTCTCTTGTTTATGGTGAGCTTGTAATGGCTTAGCAACTACTCAAGATCGTGTTATGAGTCCAAGTTAATCTATCTTGGAACCTAATTCGCTTGAGTGATAATCTAGCCTACACACACTCACTTATGTGCACCATGTTTGTCTTTCATCCACCCTAACTAGCACGATCCCATTCCCATCAAGTGGTATTAGAGCTCCACGGTTTGCTAGCTAGGTTTGTTACTATGACTGTGTGATAATGTAATTAGCATTTCCATTAGGCTTCTCTTCTCTCTAACCAATTCATGATTAGGCTATGTGTGGGCAAGTTCGTGGTGAAAGTCCATTAAGCCACTACCCTCCATAGCTAGGTCAAGCTTGATTAAGAGTCGTAGGATCTTTGCATTCGATTAGTGCATGATTGCATTCTCTTAGTACGCTGTCATTTTTTATTTCCCCTGTAATAATCTAACTAATTAAGCATCATCAAGCAAGTTATTGCATTTTTTTAAAGGGTGCACTTAGTGTCCTTCAATTGATTTCATCAAGCTTGCTGTCTCGTCGCATTGGTCACAAGTCTTGAAGTGCTCGTTGTTGCAGCTTTCCATAGACTCCTCAAGCTCTCCATTTGGAAGCTGGGAGCCCCCTCTACCCCATCACCATTTTTATGCTATCATTAGGTGTGTGTTTTTTTTTTTTTTTGTGTGCATCCTCTCTTAAACACTGCATATAAGTTAAACCCCCCGGAGGCTTTGACATCAAATGGCCTTGCCTTGTTGGCTAGCTTGACTTGGGCACACTGTTATTGGCTTGTGGGGTCATGGGGTCAAGCCTCAGAAGGAGGACGGTGGATGTGAAATTGCATCAAATTAAGCTTTTCACTCAAGGCGGGTTCATAAGCAGCGATTCTTGCGCATCCACAATCGGGCAAGCTAGGCAAAATTCAAACTCCATATCAAATCGGCCTTGGGCCTCGGACAGGTCTGCAAGGGAGGTTTCTCACGCCGCGAGCATGGTCTACCTCATCGCCCGGATGCCAAACTACATGAAGCTAAGCCTATTGAGGTTTTTGGGTCCGTGAGCAAGCGCTCCCGCGTCCGGTACTCAACAGCCCTGTAAGTTCCACCACCAAAGCCCCCCTTCCCACATGGTGGCCTAGCTCCCAACCTCCTAAGAGGTGCTTCCCCAAGGCACCCATTCTCGTGAGCTTCAGGCCCGAAGGCCCTCACCCTCTTACCTTGGCAAGGGGTCTAGTCCCACGGGCAAACCCTCTTTTCTCGAGAACTTCAAGAACTCCCTCAAGGGAGATTTCTTGCCTATAGACAAAGCTAAAAGGCACTAAAGAGAAATTTTAGAAGGCTTTTCCAATGGCTATCATCAAAGCTTCAAAAGGTTGAGCTAGTCAAAGCTTTGCACTCCAAGGCAAAGAAAAGATAAAAAATTGTGAAGAGGAGCTTCACAAAATCAAAGGAATTTTCTCTCTCTCTCTCTCTCTCTCTCTCTCTCTCTCTCTCATTTAACTCCAAACAACTTTGCAGCCAAGCACAATATTTGCATTAAGGAGGATAATGTCATTGTGCTATTGTACGAAGTTCATACACTGGCCTTGGAGAGTCTCCAAATGCAAAGACCGCTGGACAAGGCATCATGAGAAAATTTCAAAATTCACTTTGAGGGGAGGAAAATTTGGCAACACCATCATTAGCATCCGCATTAGCAGTTCTTTTACATCAGTATTTTTGCATTGCATTTGTTTTTTCAATAAAGCCTGATTGCACAACAAAAGGGGGAAAGAAGCACTTGTTCGAGGAAAGGATACGAAGACAGAGACCATGAAGCAGTTGAAGACAAAGCATTGAAGAAGACGAAGGTGCTCTTGGATTAGAGTGATGCAGGCATTTTTTAGGATTTTACTCTTGGATTAGAGAGATCTTTTTTGGCTCCTGGATTGGAGTGTTATGCTGTTTGTCTCCTGGATTGGGGATGTATGTTGTCTGTGCTCTTGGATTAGAGGGTTGTCTTTCTTCATCGAGTTGTAGCCCAAAGTTCAAGGGGAGGATTCCTCTTGTATTGGCATCCTTAGTGGATACCATGTGTCATCCTTAGTGGATAAAGAACCTTCATTGTATTGTCCTAGTCCAAACCTCAAGGTGTGAGCTTTGTCATAGAGTCACTAGAGTGTGAGTCAAGGAGAGAAGCAGTGGAATTATCCCACATGTATTGGTGCAAGGTTATAAAGCTACTTAAAGCTCATTTCATGAGTAAACAAACCAATTCCATTTTGCATTACATCTCTCTTGTTTATGGTGAATTTGTAACGGCTTAGAAACTACTCAAGACCGTGTTTATGAGTCCAAGTTAATCTATCTTGGGACCTAATTCGCTTGAGTGATAATCTGGCCTACACACACACACTTGTGTGCATCATGTTTGTCTTTCATCCACCCTAGTTAGCACGATCCCATTCCCATGAGCATGCATGGGTCCATCCAAGGGCACAAGGTGCGGATCTTGGTGGATGATGGTGCTTCACACAATTTCATTAACTATAAGTTAGTGAAACGGATCAAGTTGCACTAGACTCCGAGTTCCCACCGTTACAAGGTAGCAATGATGAATGGCCATGATGCTGAGGTGTGGGACACTCAAGTGACAGATGTACCACGAGAAACTCAAGGGTATCACACGTCCTTGGATTTCTAAGTTATGAATATTGAGCGGACGGATGTGGCACTTGATCGGGAGTGGTTACATAGTCTAGGATAATCACTTAAGCGTAGCTATGAGTACAACAATTTGATGTTCGAATCCAATGGCGTGCACATGCTGCTGTTGGGAGAGAAGGATGTGCCTTATTAGCCACTCATTTGCACAATAGAGCTTATGAAGCTTACTTCTCATAATGAAATAGAAGAAGTTTTTATGTGTTACTCCATATGCCAGTTTCTTTGAATGTTGATAATTTTTACTTGACAATTCCTCCATACTACATGCTTCTTTCCTTTCTATTCCATCGATGGCTACTTCTCTCTCTCTCTCTCTCTCTCTCTCTCTCTCTCTCTCCCCCCCCCCCCCCCCCCCCCTTCTGAATAAGCAAATGTTGCTAATAAGTTAAAAGAATTATTAAAGGAGTATAAAGATGCATTTCCAAACGATTTACCATGAGGGTTACGAGCCGACTCGAGATGTGCAACATGGCATAGACGTGGTGTGTAGGCAATAAACTAGTAAGTAAACCACCCTATAGAACGAGTCATTCTAAGGCTGCTGAGGTGGAACGTTAGCTTGCTGACTATCTCAATAGAGGTTTTATACAACCCAATTATTCACCATGGGCTTCTCCCATCTTATTGGTGAAGAAAAAAGACAAAAGCATGGGCATGTGCATAGACTTCGGGGATTGAATGCGGTTACTACAAGTAACCATTGCCAAGATTGGATGAGCTATTTGATAAGCTCACCCGTGCTTGCATCTTTAGAAATATTGATTTACGGTCAGGGTATCATCAAGTACGCTCTAGGCTTGTGGATATACCCAAAATTGCATTTTGAACGTGGTTTGTACACTATGAGTTTTTGGTTATGCCCTTCGGGTTGACCAATGCACCAGCTACTCTCATGAAACTTATGGACAGTGTCATGAGACTATATTTAGGCAAGTTTGTTATTGTTTTTCTCGATGACATTCTCGTGTATAGTGCTTCTGAAGAAGAGCATTTACAACATTTGAAGTAAGTATTTGATTTGTTATGAACACACGAGTTATATGCCAAAGAATTACAACCTAGGTCACCAGTTACGGTGGGGTTGGCGATTGAAAAGCTTCAACAGGTCAAGGATTTTCTCCAAGACCATATGGACACATTGAAACTATCTTGTCAAAATGTTTGACATATTGAGAAACATCGGCGAGTTACCTTCACGGAAGGGGAAGAGGTAGTTTAATGTGTCCCCGAGCATTCAGAAAGTCCAAAGACTAGGCCAAATCCTAAATTATCATTGCGGGCCTTTCAAAATACTCAAGCGAGTTGGTGATAGGGCTTACAAACTCTCCTTACCTGCGCACTTTGGTATTGATCCAATATGTGAGTCGTTTACGTAAACGCTTACATGGAGACGAGAATGTTTGGAAAAACATTAGTTTTCTTAAGAGGAAGTTTGCCACTTTTTATTTTCGAGGACGAAAACACTTCTCCAAGGGGGGAGTAATGTAAGGCCAAGGGCAAACCCAGGGGGGACACGCACCCAAGCCAAGGGCCAACTGCTAGGTGATTCTAAATATAGACGGCCAAGGGCTTATATAATAGGATGATAGGGTGGAGAATTCTCAAGGCAGTTCCCTGGGTCTTTACAACTCATTTCATAATGTGACTTGAATTGAACCCTTTCCTACAGAGTAATCATTGCACAGTTGCACATGTTGTCGCCTTAGAATGAAGGTGAGGGAGGAGAGTCCCATAGAGCTGGCCAGGCCTTGCTTCTTCTTGGTCGTGGAAGCACACGGGTCGCATACTAGTCTAATCTTTAATAGCTTCTCCAGGGGGCTGCATGTCCTTGGCCAACATGGAAGGCGATGCGTGTGTGTATTAACATGGGAGATGGAGTTGGCTATGGTGCAAAAGGAGATATGTAGTGCCCTCTCTAAGTTGAAGTACCCTACCATGACTGGCGCATCGCCTTCTTCATCGCACTTCACATCGCATCGTCCCCAATCACTATTGCTGCCATCACTACCATCAACTCTACAACTTGTACTGCCAACATATTACCATGCCTCTTTGCCTTTAATACTATTGGAGTCATCATTCTTCATTGGCCTTCTCTCTCTCTCTCTCATACACACACATGTTAACGTGCATTCTTCTCTCTTGGTGGTCTTTGGCAGATTGCCCAATTGAGCGAAACAATCACGCTCACACAATATGAGCGTTGAGGCTTGCGAGAGATGACAAACAACCATGGGGTGGCATTAGGTTTTGACATGTGGAAGGTGACACACACACACACACACAAAACATGAGCTTTGAGGCTTGCAAGATCCACATATGATCTTGGGGCGGCGCCTTAGCAAAATGAGCTTTTGTTTTAGTGACAACAAGTTACGCATAGATAGATAGGTAGATTTCTTAATTTGCACCCTATTTATGTGGGGATGCGGAACGCCCCCTAACTCAAGGCACCATATGATATGCATGAGCATAAAATTTGCGTTTTGAGGAGAGCTTTCGATCTGGCTGGTCCCTCGCTCCCGCTCCCAACCCCCACCATGACCATCTGTCACCTGTGAGATTGCATTGCGCGCCCATTTTACCGGTTCCCAAGTTCCAATCAACCCTGCTCCTCAATTTGTCGCCGTCGCGCGCGTGCAGCCCTCGTAAACCTCCTGCGCTTTTCTGCAGCAGTGCAGCAGCACGTGCACGCCCTTGCTTCACAACAGAGGCTCTGAGAGCAAAAGGAGGTCGCGGTAAAGATCTGCGGTGAAGAAAGCTGGCCTTTCGCTTCCCTATCACGCTCTTTATCCAGAACTCTTCACAGGCTGTGGCTAGCGGTCTGCAATCTCGTTGAAACTAGCTAGACTAGCTTTTTGGGCCAGCATCAAGGTTACCTGTCGTCCTTTCAATCACCCTTCAGACAGAAAGGGCCTAATCCTGTGGATTTGGCCCGACAAAAGAATCCTTGATCGCAGTCCTAGAACCTTTGCCCCGAGCCTGACGATTGCAAAATCCCTGGTGGCTATTCTTGTTCCGAGCATAAAAACTTCGTGGACCAGGCACACAGCACACCTACATCGTCATTGCTCGCTGTTTGTATGACGCTATCACAGCTTGTATCTGTATTGTGCAGTTTGTGAGTGATCTATCATCTGATCAAGCTGGTAGCTTCACATCAAACACACTGATAGATGAAGGAAGCTCTCTAATTTGCCACATGTTGGGGCTTCTTTGATTGTAACACAGAGGTCATTTCAAGCATTCTGTTTGAATACCTGTCTAGAGCTCCAATTCTGGAGCCATTCTCTCTTTATATGTGGCCATGAGGGGTGCTGAGGCAGATTCTGATGCTGAAAAGAAACAAACATACATTACTGAATTCGAGCCAGGGCCTGTTCCACCTCTCAAGCCTGTTGACAAGTATGGTTTTCTCAAATCAGACCAATCCACGACTGTTCCTGCAGAAGTATCCAGCAAATGCAAGCCAAGGAACGAGAGAGAAAGGTAGTTATTTTCTTGATGTCTTCGGAATGAATTTTAGTCGTAACATTCAAGTCTGGCCATGCAAATGCCACGGAACAACATGCCATTTTATGTAGTCTCTCAGGGTAGCTCATGTAGATTAGTTATTGTCACACATTGCTTTCTCAAGCGTCATAAGTATCTTTTGCATTTTGTTAGTGTTGTCCATCTGTTAGTCCACTTTGGTTTCTGCTCGGTCATACTAGGGCAGGTACTGTTAAACTCTGTGTAATTATCTTTGGTCAAGTTGGAGACTTGTTTAGTGGGTTTTGTGCATTGGATTCTAGTGATGAGCATGCTCATTTATGCTCACCCTGTTGAGTACTTTGTGCAGAGAAGAGAAAAGGTTAAGGAAATGGCGGAAAATGATTGGAGTTGGAGGGGCTGACTGGAAACATTACGCACGACGGAAACCCAGCGTGGTCAAAAGGCGCATCAGGAAGGGAATTCCTGATTGTTTGAGAGGATTAGTTTGGCAGTTAATTTCTGGGAGCAGAGACTTGCTTCTCATGCATCAGGGGGTATATGAGGTACACAACTTTCTGAGCGCTGTTAAGTTAAATGCAGGCAAGATTTTGTTATAGTAAAGCGCTTGACATGACCCTAGTTTTACCTACTGCAAGGAGACTCTGAGGTCCAATATGCTTTTTGATGTTAAAGAGGGTCCTCTTCCAGTTGCCTTCACACGATGCAAGTATGTGCTGCTACTACATTTTGTTCCTCTCTTTCCGTTGCATGTGGGTTGCGCACCCAGACACTTGTAGGCAGATACTCCATCATGTACATGCTCCTTAATGCTTCCATCAGCTTTGTTGTTGGCCTTTCCCTTGTCCATTTTTGCTATAATATAGGGTTCTTAATTTTTCAATATTTGGGGGGGGTGGTGTGTTATTTTGAGGTCATGGGTCATGTTTGACTTGTGTGACCTTCTACCTATGGAGTGTTGTAGATAGCACTCCACATGGTGGTATTAAGGGTGAATTGCATGGTTGAAAGCCGGTCTTTGTAACAGGCAAGTCACTTCTTGTGCAACACACACTGCACTAGAATTAACATGCTTAATCGATGTGCACTTTTGGAATTGTCGCAACCCTACCGAAAGCCTCTAGGTAAAGCTCTAACAATTGAGGAGTATTTGTCAAATCTTCCTCCATCCACTTTGCATCAAGAGCATGATCATTCCTAAACGTGACCAAGTGTTTTTGGACCAACTTACCCTTCACTTTCCTTGTGCGCTAGGATTTGCTTGGGTATAAAAATATAAACCTTCTACCTTAGGTTGCTCCTCTGGCTTTGTGTCCTCTAGAACTTGTTCCTTGAAAGGTCATAGTAGACTCAAACGAAAAGCATTGTGAAGCATGTGGCAACTTTACTCGAAAGGATACCCACCTTGTTAATCTTTTTGGAGACTTGGGGGAACCATAGTATGTCATACGTAGCTTTCGATAAAGCTTCTCCTTACCCTTCCACCTTTCTTAATTTAGCCTGCTCAGAACTGCAAAAGCACCTAGTCACTTTTCTCTAACTTCAAGTTGTGTCAATGCTTGTATGTTGCTGTCTTATGCCGTTCTTGAGACTTTTGCAAAGCTTTCTTAACCTTGGAAAATGACGTGGCTAGATCTTCTACAAAACGATCTACGTGAAAGATCTTATCCTTGGTGCACAAGATAGGCGGAACCTATCCAAGTCGCAACGGAAAAGGTGAATTGGATTAGATCAAGTGTGCAACTGCGAGCAAACATCCTCTCGAGAAAGGGCAGCCACTGGATCTCAGATCTACTGGCGTAGTGCGTGTGTGTGTGTGTGTGGGCTTGCTTTATTATAATGCCTTTATGTCACTTGGGCCCCATTGGACGGGGTCCCATAAGTTGGTGGGAACTTATTCCGCTTCTTCTTCTTCTGTTGCTTCCGCTTCTTAGGGTTTAGGCCTCTCAGCCGGGATCTATAGGTTGGCTTCATTCTTCAGTGGCTTGATCGAGCAGCAATTTTTGACATTTGATACCACTGTCACGGGGACGGGCACCATGTGCCAACGGAAAAGAACAGACTGAACACACTTTTAGCACTTCAAATAACATTGAGTTGAAAGAGAGATGACACACGAGACGGAGAGTGGCGGAGTTCCACCCTAGAGAGCACTAGCCCCAACCCTTGTGTCACATGCGCACTTCACTTGCGCCACGTGGACATGCTTTTGCCATGGTCTAGCATCAGTTAAAGCCTAGCTTAGGACTGAGCCTACCACTTTGTGAGCCTCTAGCAGGACGTGTATACCCAGGCCGGTCACAATTGCATACCCTCTCTTGCACATTCAGCTAGCACGAGCATTTTCCAGAGCATAGAACCCTTTTTGCGAAAGTACACATCTTTCACTTATTTATTAATAAGTGACTTGTTGGAAAAGTAGGTAAGGCAAATTGCTAAAGAAACTATAAAAGAAACCCTTTGGGCACTCAGTAGAAGCAGAGGAGCAGTAATCCAATAGCAGAAGGAGCCTCTCAACAGAAGTCCTAGCAGCAGCTAGCGTTTTGCATCCACTGCAGAGCCTAGCGTTTTTGGGCAATTTTCAGCCATCAACGTTTTTGCCGTAGTACCAACCCTTAGCCTCGTCGCATACCAGATCCCATTCCCGGCAGCAGATCCTCACTGGAAAGCCATCCATTGCGACAATTTTTAGTTTTCAGCCTCGTCGTCATCGTCATCGTCACGACACAGTTCCAGTTTTCAGCCCCTTACATCAGTCGTCGTCCCCACGACGATCGTCGTCGTTATCATCATCGACATAGTCCTAGATTTCAGCAGATTCTTAGCGATAGCAGATTTCAGCCCTAGCCTTGTGTCGTCGTAGTCACGACGACATCATCGTGTCCGTGACGGCCGTTGTCGTCATCAGCATCGTCATCGTCATTGACATAGTACCTCCAACACCTCAAGCATCTCAAGCACCCTAAGCATCTCAAAGTATTCATAGCATGACCAACATGATGACCCCATCGTAGACCTCCCCGTCCTTGACATAGAAGTCGCATGACCTCTTGTCGACTTAATCGTCTTCGACATAGACAAGTAGTACCCGTTGTCGAGTTCATCGTCTTCGACATAGACCAGCAGTGCCCGTCGTCCACATCATCGTCTTCGACATAGACAAGCAGTACCCGTCGTCGACATCATCGCCTTCAACATAGACCAGCAGTGCCCGTCGTCCACATCATCGTCTTCAACATTGACCAGCAGTATCTGTCGTTGACATCATTGTCTTCGACATAGACCAGCAGTACCCGTCGTCGACATAATCGTCTTCGACATAGACCAAGAGTACCCGTCGTCGACATCATCGTCTTCGACATAGACCAAGAATACCCGTCGCTGACATAGTACCATGTCGTTGACATAGTCCCCATCAGTACCTCGTCGTCGACATCATCGTCATCGACCTAGAACTCGGGTACCTCAGTACCCTTTAATATCACAGTACCTGTACCCAGTATCAGTAGCATCAATACCCATTAGCATGAGCATCTCAACACTTAGTCATTGTAGTAGCATTTGTGCAAGAATAAAGAAAGTACTTGCTTTGGCAACATAGCAAGGGAGCCCTTGAGGGTTGGGGTCTGACATCCCTGTGTCTGTCTCTTTTCTCTCTCTTATCTCTCTCTTTCATTCAGTTCAGTTCAGTTCTTTCAAGTGAAGTAAAGCGTCCCTTGTGTTTAGTACTAGATCCGAGCTAAATCCATAAACACTTCCGTTGCACCAGACACATTGGTGCCCCTTTCGGTATTTCTATATATTGCTTGAACTCAGTTATCGCCGGTACTCCATCCTCTGCACCTTACTGTAAGGTGCAGCGGAAGTGAATGTTGATAGTGCTCAGGATGAGTGCTCCGAACTGTGCTCAAGGATTGCTTTTACTTACGGAAGGGAGAGCCTTCCGTTCTTCTTAGAGAGAGAGTGCAAGTGCAATGATCACAAACAAAGTGAATGCTACTGTGAATGAGAGTGCTGAGAATGAGAGATAGAGGGAGATACAAGCATACGACACCAGATGGTTCTTAAACCCTCCTCCAAGAGCCCCCCTCTCTATGGCGAGAGGTCTGTGCTATAGATTGATCATTGCACAAATGTGGTACAATGGTTTTGATGCAATGGACTTGATGCTATGATGCTAGATGAGGCTAAGTCGATGATGATGGCGATGGCGACCAATGGGCTGAATTCTGAAATTTCTGCCGTAGTGCTAAGCTGGACCAAAATGCTACCTGATCTGCTATTGAGGGCTGGAATTTGGCTGAGCGACAAGGCTGGAAACTGATCAATGTCTTGGCTGAGTTCTGGCAGAAAACGGTGGGGGTTCCTGGCTGTGTAAGGTGCAGCGGAAGTGAATGTTGGACTTTGCTCAAGATGAGTGCTACGAACTGTACTCAAGGGTTCCTTTTACTTACGGAAGGGAGAGTCTTCTGTTCCTTTAGTGAGAGAGTGCAAATGATCACAAACAAAGTGGAAAAACACTGCGAATGAAGGTGTTGAGAGAGAGAGAGAGAGAGAGAGAGAGAGAGAGAGAGAGAGAGAGAAGAATGTGAGAGAGAGAGAGAAGAATGTGACACCAGAATGTTGTCAAACCCTCCTCCAAGGGCCCCACTCTCTATGGCGAGAGAGGTCTATGCTGATTGCACAAATCTGGTACAATGGTCTAGATGCAATGGACTTGCTGACGATGTCGACGACAATGATGACGGCGACGAGACTGGCTGAAATCTGAAAACGCTAGGGGTTGAAATCTGCTAACTGCTGAATTCTGACATTATGTCGGCGAGGACGGCGACGCGACGACGATGCGCTGAAAACGTAGATGCTGAAATCTGCGAACAGCGGGCTGAAACTGAAAACGCTAGTTGATCTGACTGTGTTGCGAGGATTTGTTGCGGGAAGGTGAGACATGTGAGGTTTGGGGCTGTTGCGGCGGAGTCTAAGTGCTGATAACTGAAAACGCTGATGCTAATGGCTGATCTGTCACTAGGAATCTGCAAAACGCTAGGTGTCTGCTGCGGGAAGGTGAGATCTGCGAGGTTTGGGGTTGCTGCGGCGGAGTCTAAGTGCTGAAAACTGAAAATGCTGATGCTAATGGCTGATGTGTCACTGGGAATCTGCAAAATGCTAGGTGTCTGCAAGATGCAAAAACGCTAGCCCTGAGTTGATGCAGAAACGCTGGGCAAGCTGCTGTACGAAACGCTAGGTCTTCTGTGATTTGCTAACGCCAGTGTTGATTTGCAATCTGCAAAACGCCGATGATCTGCAATTGTTGAAAACGCTAGGCTGGTCTTGATGGTTGAAAAACGCTAGGTTGTCCTGCCAAGTCTTGTTGAGAAGGTGCACTCCCAGACACTGGGTCTCTGTTGCCTCTTCTGCCAGAAAGTGCTAGCGCTAGCTTTTATTTATACTTGCTTAGCCAATTTGCCCTACCATGTTCCCAACAAAGTTAGTTATTAATAATAAGTGAAAAATGGCTAAAATAGGGAAAATGGGTTGTGTGCACTGTAAAATGCTCATGATGGCTATTGACTGTCATGGTGATGATCATGCTCTGTGCAACCAGAGGATATGCAACTACTCTAAGTGCCTGGACATACACGGCTTGCGCACAGGCTCACAAAGGTGCTAGAATACTTCCTAAGCTAACCTGAACCCTAGACCCGAAGTAGCTTGTCCACATGCACATAGGGTTAGATGTGCACGTGACATCCCCTCCTTTTTAAAGTGAGGTACTGGTACCGAACTGTATGGTGTCGAGGGAGATCGCCAACATCGTCTAGAATCTTGGGAAGGACTCTTTGCTGGCCCACTCTGATGCGTGGGTCGTGCGTGTTAGGTGCAGCGGAATGAATGTTGTATTTTCTCAAGATTAGTGACCTTCATTGCTCAAGGTTCCTTTTAGTTCTTAGGGAAAGAGAGAGCTTTCCGTCTTATGGAGAGTGCTATGATCACGAACAAAGTGAGTGGATATTGTGCGTGCAAGTGAATGAGATTGAGAGAAGGAGAGAGAAGAGATACGACACCGAGAGGTTGTAAAACCCTCCTCCGAAGGCCCCACTCTCGTCGGTGAGAGTGGTCTACTTGATTGCACAATAGCGTACAATGCGAATGCAATGGACTGATGCAATGGGACTATGCCGATGACGACGACGGTGATGACGACGGCGACTTAGGCTGAAATCTGTGACTTTCTTGGTGGCTGAAAATGACTGTTTCTCGCTGTTTTAATGGCTGAAAATTGACTGTTTTGTCGGGGTCGAAAAGGGGATAAAAAACTCTGCTGTCATCTGCTCTTTGGCTGCGTTTTTGGGGAGAAGTTCCTTGCTGAAAAACGCTGGGACAGCAGAGGGTTTCTCGCTGAAAATTGCAGGTTTTCAAGTGCTTAATAAACCCTTACCCGGTTGTGGTGATCTGCTGCAAATTGCTTGATGAAAACGCTGCATGGCTGAGGTTTTCTCTGGCGTTAGTGGTTGCTAAAAACGCTGATCTGACCAAGGCAAAAACGCTAGCTTTCCCTGTTTGCTGGTGATAGTTGCATGGGAGGAAAACACTAGGAACTGGGGTCTTGATGGTGCTGGGATCTGGAAACGCTAGGCTAGGGGAGGGAACTCGCCAAGGCCTTGCGGGGGCTGAGGGTACTCATGAGAAGTTGCCTGTTGAGCGGGAAGCTCCTGCTGCCTCTTCTGCCGGAAAGTGTGAACTTTGGTTTGCTTATATATTAACTTAGCAAAATTGCCCTACCTACCTTTGTAGGAAAGTCACTTAAAAATAATAAGTGAAAATCCCAATAAATAGGAAAATAGGCTAAATGCACTGGAAAATTCCCCTAACTGATGCGAATGGATTCTGATGGGAATTTCGATGATCATGCTGTGTGCAACCGGAGGATATGCATCTATGCTAAGTGACTGGGCATGCACGGTCTACGAATAGACTCACAAAAATGCCAGATCACTGCTAATCTAAACTGATTGAACCCTGTGGTGTGGCTTGTCCACTGACACATAGGGTTGGGATGTGTCACGTGACATCCCCTCCTTTTCAAAGTGAGGTACTGGTACCGAACTGTATGGCGTCGAGGGAGATCGCCAACAGCATCCGGAATCCTGGAAGGGACTCTTCGCCGGCCCACTCTGATGTGTGGGTCGTGCGGTACTTGAACTTCATAAAGGTCTGCAACGCTTGCTTCTTTGGGCCGCGCCGAAAGCGACTCAAAGTCTTCTGAATCTCCTTTCGTGCTTCAACTTCGTCTAGAGTCCTGCTTCTTTCGTCTTCAAGAATCTCCATGGCTGAAAATTCCTGAAACAATCTCCAACACAAAACCATGAACATACCCATTCCATGTATAGTGAAAGAAAAAAATCTGGTCTTTTCTAAAGACTGTGTATGCAATGTAGATGAACATAGAGACGGAGTGACAACCCGTTCATCAAACACATGTAAACAATGCGATCGAATCTTTTCTGTTTGATCAAAATCAATCAACTGTGGCAAATCACAATGGAAATGCCCATGCTTGGTACTCATACAATCATGTGCTCCTTCCAAAACTTTGTCATGCCAAGGAAGAGACATGCAATGTGACTTTCTGACATAAAAACTTTTCAGCTTAACAATCCGCATAGATTCGTGCTCATCCATGAGAGAACCGTGCTCAACATATAGTATGTTATGCCTAGGAAAAGGGATCACATAACGATGCTGACTAAAATACAAGAAACCTTCACGAATGAAACACTCGAACAATGCGTGCATATCAATCATGCGAATACACAATACTTCCTGTGATGGTTCCTTGGACCAAGGCTCGAGAGCCAAGATCGGTTCGTCGGGATCTATCGAATCTTCTTGTGGGGGATCTGTGGACCTCGACTCGAAAGCCAAGATCGATTCTTCCTGAATGAGTTCTTCTTGAGTGGGTTCTTTCTGAGGGGGTTCTGTTGACCTAGGCTCGAGAGCCAAGATCGATCCTTCGTGAGTGCTCATATTTGCAACGAGGTTAGCTTCGCTAGAAAAAGCATCCACTAACACATCATCCTTTTGAACAATCACATCATCTTCATGCAACTCATCATGCTTGTGAGAAATCACATCTTGATCATGCAAATCATCATGCTTGTCATTGGCATCCAAATCATCATGCTTAGCAATATCATTCAAATCATCATGCTTATCTTTGTCATCCAAATCATCATCATGCAAATCCTGTGTATCATCATGCTTTGGAGAAGAAGAGACTGAGAGAGTCTCCTTTTCCCGATCCTGTGTATCATGCTTTGGAGAAGAAGAGACTGAGAGAGTCTCCTTTTCCCGATCCTGTTGCATCTGTGCCTGTATGCGAGAAAAGAGTCGCAACATCTCTTGCCTTATTGCGTTGTTCTTGCGATCAAACTTGGCTTGCATTTCTTTGTTCTCTCGATCAAATTCTGCTTCTCTTGCTTTGGCTTTCAAGCGTGCTTGCTCGCTCTCACGCGCTATGGCTGCCATTCTTTCTTGATACTGGCGCTCTATGGCTGCCATGTCTTCTTCGTAGGCTTTTCTTTTTGCTTCTCTTTCTTCGTCTAACTCCTCCATAGGAGTTCGTGCAATCGTTGTCGTAGATGGGGAAGGGTCGGAAAAACCTCCTGGTGAGGAAAATTCTTCTTCGCCTCTCTCATGCTCATCACCTCCAAGCAAAGTATCCATTCCGCTTCGAGTGATGACCATTCTGAAGTCGTGGGTTCTTGTGGGTTCTTGTGGTCTGGGTTCTTAAGTTCTCGAGGAACTTGGGTTCTTGGGTTCTTAAGTTCACGAGGAACTTGGGTTCTTGAGGTTCTTAAGGTGCTTGATTCGTGAGAATCTAGGGTTCTTGAGGTTCTTGAGTTCTTGGGGTCCTTGATTTGTGAGAATCTAGGGTTCTTGAGGTTCTGGAGTTCTTGGGGGTCTTGGGTTCTTGGGGTTCTTGAGGTTTTCTTTCGCTTGCAAATCGCGTTGGAGAAGGATCTTCTCTTCACCCGAGTTCTACTCTTTTCTGCGGGCGCACCCCTTGGCGGCCTTGCGCTCACACCAAGGTTGCTTTTTCCCACCTTACGTCGATTGGCCGGCCGCTAAGTGCACGGTCCGCTCTCAATGAGTGAAAAGAGACACAAGGGGAGGCTGGACAAGCCCTTCTTTCTTGGGATTCCTGTCACTCTTCAACAAAACACGATTAGGAATCGCCATGCCCAAGTAAACTTGGGTTTGTGCGATCGCAACAAGCAAAAAAATTATTGTGGTTCTTGTGGTTCTTTCCTTGAGTAATGCCGAACACTTCCAAAGCTCTGATACCAATGTTAGGTGCAGCGGAATGAATGTTATATTTTCTCAAGATTAGTGATCTTTATTGCTCAAGGTTCCTTTTAGTTCTTAGGGAAAGAGAGAGCTTTCCGTCTTATGGAGAGTGCTATGATCACGAACAAAGTGAGTGGATATTGTGCGTGCAAGTGAATGAGATTGAGAGAAGGAGAGAGAAGAGATACGACACCGAGGGGTTGTAAAACCCTCCTCCGAAGGCCCCACTCTCGTCGGTGAGAGTGGTCTACTTGATTGCACAATAGCGTACAATGCGAATGCAATGGATTGATGCAATGGGACTATGCCGATGACGACGACGGTGATGACGACGGCGACCTAGGCTGAAATCTGTGACTTTCTTGGTGGCTGAAAATGACTGTTTCTCGCTGTTTTAATGGCTGAAAATTGACTATTTTGTCGGGGTCGAAAAGGGGATGAAAAACGCTGCTGTCATCTGCTCTTTGGCTGCGTTTTTGGGGAGAAGTTCCTTGCTGAAAAACGCTGGGACAGCAGAGGGTTTCTCGCTGAAAATTGCAGGTTTTCAAGTGCTTAATAAACCCTTACCCGGTTGTGGTGATCTGCTGCAAATTGCTTGATGAAAACGCTGCATGGCTGAGGTTTTCTCTGGCGTTAGTGGTTGCTAAAAACGCTGATCTGACCAAGGCAAAAACGCTAGCTTTCCCTGTTTGCTGGTGATAGTTGCATGGGAGGAAAACACTAGGAACTGGGGTCTTGATGGTGCTGGGATCTGGAAACGCTAGGCTAGGGGAGGGAACTCGCCAAGGCCTTGCAGGTCTGAGGGTACTCATGAGAAGTTGCCTGTTGAGCGGGAAGCTCCTGCTACCTCTTCTGCCAGAAAGTGTGAACTTTGGTTTGCTTATATATTAACTTAGCAAAATTGCCCTACCTACCTTTGTAGGAAAGTCACTTCAAAATAATAAGTGAAAATCCCAATAAATAGGAAAATAGGCTAAATGCACTGGAAAATTCCCCTAACTGATGCGAATGGATTCTGATGGGAATTCCGTTGATCATGCTGTGCGCAACCGGAGGATATGCATCTATGCTAAGTGACTGGGCATGCACGGTCTACGAATAGACTCACAAAAATGCCAGATCACTGCTAATCTAAACTGATTGAACCCTGTGGTGTAGCCTGATTGAACCCTGTGGTGTAGCTTGTCCACTGACACAGGGTTGGGGTGTGTCACGTGACAGTGCGATACTTGAACTTCATAAAGGTCTGCAAAGCTGGCTTCTTTGGGCCGCGCCGAAAGCGACACAAAGGGATCTCTGTGGCTGCTTCAATGTTCCAACTTCGGCTATGGACGTTGGTCCACCTTCAATTATCTCTGAGGAGGAAAACCCCTGAAACCATCTTTAACAAAAACATGAACATACCCATTCCATGTAGAGTGACTGGAAAAATACTATTCTTCCGAAAAGACTGTGCATGCAATTGAGATGAACCAAGTGACGGAGTGTCAAACCGTTCACCAAAAACATGCAAAAACTGGGGTCGAAACTTGACTTTCTGATCTACATCTATCATGGAATGGAAATGCCGATGCTTGATGGTCAATCTTCTTGTGCTCTTCCTAAGACTGTGTCATGCCAAGGAAGAAACATGGAATGTGAATTCCTTAAATGCAAACTTTTGTTCTGTTCAAGAGAAATCCGCATACATCCGTGCTCATCCATGAGTGAATCATGTGCATCGTGCAATACGGCATGCCTGTGGAAGGAAACACATAAAGACGGTGACGAAAATACAAGAAACTGTCACGAATGAAACACTTGAACAATGCGTGCTCACTAATCATGCGAACACACAATACTTCGTGAGTGATTTCGTTGGACCTCGACTCGAGTGCCAAGATCGGATCTGCGTGATTGTTCGTATGTGCAATGAGGTTAGCTTCACTATACAAATCATCATCTAAACCATCATCCTTGTGAACAATCATATCTTTATCATGCAAATCATCTTGCTTGTGAATAATCACATCTATATCATGCAAATCATGTGTGTCATGCTTTGGAGAAGAAAAGACTGAGAGAGTCTCCTCCTTTTTCTTTACAAGCTTCGCCTGCACATTAGAAATGAGAGGTCAAGAATGGACAACTTCCTCTCCACGAATGACAATGGGAGAGTCACTTTTGGCATTGAAAGTGAGAGTATTGTATACCCAATCAATGAGAGGGTTATGCTCACGAAACCATCGAATGCCTAGAATCATATCACATCCTGGAAGAGGAGACACTTCAAATTTTCTGCGGAAGGACACTTATTGTACCGTGAATAACACATCAAGGCACTCTCTTGTAATGAGAGAGTCCATACCGGAAGCGAAGCCCGACACCTCGAAAGGAGATGTCTTGTGAACCTCCAAGCGGGCTCTTTCGACAAGAGAGTCACCAATCACATCATGCATACTACCAGAATCAAACAAGACCACCATGTGTTGACCATTCACATGACCATAACACTTCATGAGAGACTCATCAATGATAAGATCATGAGAAACTTGGGACACATGAGTGTTCTCATTTATGGCATTAACAGAGGATGTGGGTTCTGTTGGTTCTTTAGATTCATTAGATTCAATCTTAGGACATGCTTTCTTTATATGACCCTTGGCGTGACAATGATAACATCGACCTTCCTTAGAATAAATGACTTGTTCTTCTGCCGTGATGTATCCTCCTATGATTCCTTGTGCAACTTTTTCACCTGGGGTGGAGCTTAGGTTTAGCAAGTGTGTTAGCTTTACCCTTAGATCCATTTTGAGTGTTCTTTTCCGAAAGACTATTGAAAGATTGGCTAGAAGAGTTACCGTTCTTACCATTCTTACCGTTCTGAGGAGTCTGAGAGGTACTTTGAGAAGACTTGTTCTCCTTGGGTTTTTCCTTGTTGTGCTTCATCTCTTGGGAGAGAGCAATTGCTACCGCCTTGTTGAGATCCACGGGGTCGAAGACTTCTACATCAAACTTGATATATTCGTCCAACCCAAAAAGGAAAGCCTCTTTGTGCTCATCATCCGATTTGCGTAATTGGGTGCTGAGCTGCAAAACACGGTTACAAAAAGACATGACTGGCATACCATTTTGCTTGAGATTGCGCTAATCTTCTTTCAACCGCGCTAGGTACTGAGGAGGCATAACCGTGCCTTGAGCTTGTCTTGGAAGTCGGCCCAATTGAAAGAAAGGGGCGCGCCTTCTTCGGCTTCCTCTAAGTGCGCGGTCAACTGTGCCTCTTGCCATGCGTGGTACCAATTAATGGCATCGCCGGCAAGGTACATGGCTGTCGTCAAAACCTTGCTATTTCCTGTCTTCTTAGTTGTCGCAAAATAAGCATTAAATTGATGTAACCAAGAATGAATAACACTAGCATCCATCTTACCGTTATACTTACTCAATGTCAACTTCTTTGTGACGGGGTTGTTGGAGTCCGAATCTCTGCCTGTGCTACTTGATAAACTACCAACGTCTTTGACCTTTTTTCTTCGGCAGCCACGCTCCAAGGCTAACCTTTTTTCTTCGGCAGCCAAGTGCGCTCGCTCACGCTCACGCTCCAAGGCTACCCTTTTTTCTTCGGCCGCCAAGCACGCTTGCACATGCTCACGCTCCAAGGCTACCCTTTTTTCTTTGGCCGCCAAGCGTGCTTGCTCACGCTCACGCTCCAAGGCTGCCTTTCTGTCACCTGCACATCTAACCCTATGTGTATGTGAACAAGCTACTTCATGACTAGGGTTCAGTTCAGTTCAGTCAATCTAGCTTAGGAAGTGTTTTGGCACTTTTGTGAGTTTGTTCGCAGACTGTGCATGTCCAGACACTTAGAGTAGATACACATCCTCTGGTTGCACACAGCATATGACCATCAGATTTCAGTTAGAACCCATCAGGAGCATTTATATAGTGCATAGAGCTATTTTCCCTATTTTAGCCATTTTTCACTTATTATTTTTAAGTGACTCTTGTTGGGAAACTGGGTAGGGCAATTTTGACAAGCATGTATATAAGAAACCCTAGCGCTAGCACTTTCTGGTAGAAGAGGCAACAGGAACCTGTGTCCAACATTGTGTCCAACAGTGCACCTTCTCAGCAAAGACCCCCCCCCCGGTAGGAGACATAGCGTTTTTCAACCACAAGAACAACCAGCGTTTTCAACAATTGCAGGCCAGCTGGCGTTTTGTAACTTGCAGGTCAACCCGGCAATAACAGACTCAGCAGATACCTAGCGTTTCTGCAGAAGCAGACCCCCAAATTAGACCTAACATTTTTGGAGCAGCATATCAGCCCAACGTTTTGCAGTTCCTTCGCGACAGAACCCCCAGAAGCATCAACGTTTTCAGTTTGCAGCAGTCAGATCCTGCATTAGAACCCCCAAACCTCGCAGATCTCACCTTCCCGCAGCAGATCCTCGTCGCACGGTCAGATCCACCGAAGTTTGAGAGCCCGGAAAATGCAGATTTCAGCATCTGCGTTTTCAACGTGTCGTCGCTGCATCGTCGTCATCCCTTCGTCATTGACATAGAGTCAGAATTCAACAGATAAAGATTTGCAAATTTCAGCCATTAGTGTTTTCAGATTTCAGCCCGTCTCGTCGTCGTCGACATCATCGGCAAGTTCATAGCATTGTAGAGATTTGTGCAATCAATAGTAGACCTCTTTCGCCATAGAGAGTGGGGCCTTCGGAGGAGGGTTTGACAACTTTTCTGGTGTCATATTCTTCTCTCTCTATCTCTCAGTCTCAGCACCTTCATTCACAGTGTTTGTAATCATTTGCACTCTCTCACTAAAGGAACGAAAGGCTCTCCCTTCCGTAAAGTAAAAGGAACCTTGAGCACAGTTCGGAGCACTCATCTTGAGCAAAGTTCAACATTCACCACCGTTGCACCTTACATTGGTAACAGAGCTTTGGCAATGTTCTGTATCACTTAAGGAAAGAACCACAAGAGTTTTTTTGCTTGTTGCGGTCGCACGTAACCCAAGTCCTCTTGGGCGTGTCGATTTCTAATCGTGTTTTTGAACAGTGACAGGAAACCCAAGAAAGAAGGGCTTGTCTAGCCTCCCCTTGTGCTTCTTTTCACTCATTGAGAGCGGACTGTGCACTTAGTGGCCGACAACCAATCGACGTGAGGTGGGAAAAAGCAACCTTGGTGTGAGTGCAAGGCCGCCAAGGGGTGCGCCCGCGGAAAAGAGTAGAGCTCGGGTAAGAGAAGATCCTTCTCTAACACAGATTGTAAGCTAAAGAAGAACCTCAAGAACCTCAAGACCCTCAAGACCCTCAAGAACCAAGAACCACAAAACCCCAAAGTTCCTCGTGAACTTAAAAACCAAAAGATCTCAGTGTGTGCTCATCACCCGAAGCGGAATGGATACTTTGCATGAAGGTGATGAGCATGAAGAAGGCGAAGAAGAATTTTCCCCACCAGGAGGTTTTTCCGACCCTCCCCCTTTCCATTTACGCCTAGGATTGTACCAAATCCGATGGAGGCTTTGGTCAAGTCGATGATGGACATGATGTTACAACAAGAAGCAAATCGCGTTGCCTTAGAGCGCGAGCGCGAAGCACGCAAAGAAAGGCAATCTTGGATTGCGAGCGTGAAGAAAGAAGAGCGGCTCTTGGAGTTAGAGCGTGACGTGCTGAGAGACCAACGCATGCAAGAGTTGGTCCCACAGGTACTCACCTCCAAGTCCGAGGCGACCAAAGAGGTTGGTAGTTCATCAAGTGGCGTAAGCCGAGATTCGGACTCCAACAACCCCGTCACCGAGAAGATCACGTTCAGTAAGTATGACGGTAAGATGGATGCTACGGTTATTCATTCTCGGCTGCATCAATTTAATGCTTATTTTGTGACAACTAAGAAGACAGGGAATAGCAAGGTTCTGATGGCAGCTATGTTTTTTTGCCGGTGATGCCATTAATTGGTACCACGCATGGAAAGAGGCACAGTTGACCGCGCACCTAGAGGAAGCCGAGGAAGGCGTGCCCCTTTCCTTCAATTGGGCCGACTTCCAAGACAAGCTCAAGGTGCGGTTTATGCCACCACAATATCTAGTACGGTTGAAAGACGATTGGCGCAATCTCAAGCAAGATGGTATGCCAGTTATGTTTTTTTCTAATCGTGTTTTGTAGCTCGGCACCCAATTACGCAAATCGGATGATGAGCGCAAGGAGGCTTTCATTTTTGGGTTGGACGACTATATCAGGTTTGATGTCGAAGTCCTTGACCCAATCGATCTCAACAAGGCGGTAGCGATTGCTCTCGCACAAGAGATGAAGCACAACAAGGGAAAGCCTAAGGAAAACAAGACTTCTCCAAGTACCACTCAGACTTCTCAGAACGGTAAGAATGGTAACTCTTCTAACCAATCTTCCTCTAGTCTCTCAGAAAAGAATTCTTCAAATGAACCCGAGGGTAAAGCTAACACAATGGCTACACCTAAGCTCACTCCAGAATCCAGATGAAAAGGCAAAAAAGGAATTCTAAGAGGATATATCACGTCTGAAGAACAAAGCATTTATGCTAAGGAAGGTCGTTGTTTTCATTGTCACGTCAAGGGTCACATAAAAAGAACATGTCCTAAGCTTGAATCTAATGAATCTAAAGAACCCACAGAACCCACTTCCTCTATCAATGCAATAAATGAGAACACGAGTGTGACCCAAGTCTCTCATGATCCTCCCATTGATGAGTCTCTTATTAAGTGTAATGGTCATGGTTATATTGTTTGACCCAGGCAGTTTGCATGATCTGATTAGTTGTCACGATTGTGACTATGTTAACAACAATACATCTACTCCTAGTTGCAGATATGCGAAGTGCCATGCCAAGCAGAACCCCTACGCTTGGATGGTCACGGCCCTTTGCCCAAGAGACTGTGCCTCTTCGCCAAAAGCCACACTCCCTCGACGACTGGTCACACCCCTTCGCTCTACGGATGCGACTCTTCGCCCAATGGTTGCAGCTCTTCGCTGAAAGGATGTGTCTTTACGTCTAAAGTCATGTCTCTTCACCAAGAGACGTGTCTTTTCATTTGTCTCTCTTCGTCTCCTATATAATGCTAGGTGCAGTGGAATGATTGTTTGCGCTTTGCTCAAGATGAGTGCTCCGAATTGTGCTCAAGGTTCCTTTTGTTCTTATGGAAGGGAGAGCCTTCCGTTCTTAATGAGAGAATGCTACGGTCACAAACAAAGCGAATGGACACTGTGCGTGCAAGTATATGAGACTGAGAGATAGAGAGAGAAGAGAGATACGACACCAGAGACGTTGTAAAACCCTCCTCCGAAGGCCCCACTCTCGTCGGCGAGAGTGGTCTACTTATGATTGCACAATCTGGTACAAATGGTATGCATGAGATTGATGCAAGTCTAGGCTATGTCGGCGATGACGACGTTGACGACTTAAGGGCTGAAATCTGCAATCTTTCTACTGCTGTCCAAAAACGCTATGGGTTGAAATCTGCGAATCTTCTATCTGCTGAATTATGACTCTATGTCGAGGGCGATGATGCGACGACGACGTGCTGAAAACCGAAACGCTAGAGACTGAGGTTGAACAAAAACGCTAGTTGATCTTGCATTTCCAAAAACGTTGGGCATGTGAAAAACGCCAAGCATGTGCTGGTCTTTCCGGCGACGATCTGATGCAAAAATGCCAAGGGTTGACTTTCCGGCGATGAATGCTGTTGAAAACGCTAGGGATAGAAATCTGCTGCTTGGAGAAAACGCCAAGGCTTGGGATCTTGCTTGGAGGGAATCCACCAAGGTTTTGTTGAGAAGTTGCCTGTTGAGCAAGGTACTCCTGCTGCCTCTTCTACCAAATAGTGCTAGCTCTAGTTTGCTTATATACAAACTTAGCAAAATTGCCCTACCTACTTTTGTTGGGAAGTCACTTAAAAATAATAAGTGAAAAATGTCAAAAATAGGGAAAATAGGCTAAACGCACTAGAAAATTTCCCTAACTGATTCTGATGGGAATTCTAATGATCATGCTGTGTGCAACCAGAGGATATGCATCTATGCTAAGTGATTGGGCATGCACGGTCTACGAATAAACTCACAAAAGTGCCAGATCACTTCTAATCTAGACTGACTGGACTGACTGAACCCTGATCATGCTGTAGCTTGTCCACGGACACATAGGGTTGGATGTGTCACGTGACATATAAGGAGTCTATTGTACTCAGTTTTCAAGCAATCATCAATGAATCAACACAGAGTCTTTTGAGTCTTGTTTCGGAGTTCAGTTCAAGTTTCTTAAGTCTTAATCATGAGTTTAAGTACTTAATTAAGGATTAGTACCTAGAATCCTTACAGTGGTATCAAAGCAAATTTTTCCCAAGACCCGAAGGTTGTGAGTCCTCTCACCCTCGCCGCTACCCTCTCCCCCCTTTCCCGGAGTTGCATGGAAGCCGAGGAAAGATGGTACACACGATTACTACAAGCATGAGGTGACTTGTATTTAATTTGCTTAATACTTTACTTATAAAAGAACGGGACAGCAATGAGTGTGTGTGACGTACTCGGCAAGTTTATGCACCCTTTCGCTCCTTCGTGCTTGCACCCTTTCTAGGAAAAAGGCATCGCGAGCGGCCACCTCCCCTTCGTACCCCTTGGGCAGGAGAGGGCACCTCTTGAGTAGCAATCCATCAAGCGTCAACAATTATTCCCAATCGGCAAGGGGGGGAACTCTGGGGGGAGGGGCTGTCGAGGATGAAGCTGAGGTGGGTGCTGGAGGAGGGACCTCATCTTGCTTAAGAGGACTGAAACGGTTCCCCGTGTGAACCCACTACTGCTGGGCAGGCACCTGAAGACCACTCTGAGTGTGCCTAGATGTCACTGTGGCCCCTGCCGTTGTCGACCACGGACCTCCTACCATCCCTCCTCCGCTTGAGCCCCAGGCTCGGAGGGAGGCTCTGCATGTGTGCGCTGTCTCTGCTTGTGGTTGCTGACTAGCCCTTGCAGGCTGGGGCTGACTCTGTGGTGTAGGTTGTGGCCTCCTCCTTGGACAAGCCTTCGCAAGATGGCCCATCAGTCTCGACAAATGAAGCACTGGTGCGGGAGATCCAAATACTCCACACTCTCTCTAAACCAAACTAGTCCCTAGTGGCCCTCTTCGGCGTGGCTTCAGCACAATCGACAACCCCAATCCAGTTATTGGTCACTGGTGATTGACCGCCCATGGTCGCCAGAATGTCTTCGTCTTTACCTTGGTGCCTGGTTTGCAGAAAAGCGAAGCCCAACAAGAAACAAGTGTTCTCTCGGACTTACCGTTCCCGATGTTTCCGAGTGGTTCCTTACACTCCTCTTTCCCAGTAGCTGATTTGGTGTCGGAGGCCTTTCGTCTACTTTTGAAGCCTTCTTCTTCTGTTCTCTCATGCACATCAATCAATACTCGTGTGAATGTGCCATGGCCGATTTTCTAGATGGGTCTGAAGGTTTCGCGTTCATCACGTAACTGAATTACGTGGACGATATTCCCTCTGAGCTGTCAGTATGTTTGGAGAAGGCGATAACCATATTATGTCCGAGGACACCCTTGCTGTTCTCAAGGAGCAGATGGCAGCACTTTCGACAAGCCTCGCATCAATCAATACTCGCTTGGAGGAGTTGCAGATGCGAACCAAATTTTCTCACCCGAAGCATGGTTTCTCAGAGACAACTAGACACAAAGTACCTTCGTGCGAGCAACAAAAGTCTCAGCATGAATATTCTTGGAAAAGTTACAGTTCTCAGCAACCAACTTCTTATCGGAATCATCAGCAACGAAAGCAGCAACATGAAGCTTCCAACGGATCATCAACGATATCAAGATGGCCTTACTTAGTGGCACATATATCCGACCCTAGTCGAGTACTCGGTCGTGAATACCGCAACGCTGGACAAGTTCCCCCTCGCGAGCCATGTCCTACATTTAGGTCTTTCTTATCTAATGGTGGTAAAGTTGAAGATTTATTGATCTTTTCCTTATGCAAGAGGATCCTTTAGAGGTCTAAGAGGCAACAACTCCATCGACCTCCGCCTTATCGATTGAAAGCCTTAATACCCGCTGAAACAGTTGAAGATTCAAAAGATTCCGGTTCTTGTGTGACAAGGGACAAACACATAACCCCTTGTTTGGTCGTGATCCAAGCAGGAAAATTCGCCTCGTCACCGCCCTTGCAGAATACAGTCTTTGTCTCTAAACAGATACCAGATGCTATGGTGAATGATAATTTTTCAAACTTGAAGACTGCAGTCCTTACCTTCAGCAGTGCAAAGGATAAAGCAAATACAGGCTCTTGCAGCACGACTTTAGTCGCTGCAAATGAATCTTTGGACACAATGTGTTCTATTGATAAACCTTTACAAATGAATATACCTCCAAACACTACTCTGTCTCAGTCTACAACATCCCTTCAGGAGGTTCTTACTGTTCGAGACAAACCAATGGAAAACCTTACAGATTTCCAACCAGTGGTCATCACTCAACAGAAAACTCAACTCAACTCATCACTCAACAGAAAACTCAAGGACAAGCTCGAAGTTACAAAAGACTTTGACAAAGACACTTATCAAGTTGCAGATATGATCAGTTTTCAGTTTGGCAAAATAGTCATGGTCAATAACAGGGCCATGACGTGGGACTTAACAAAAAGAGCTTTGGGTGCAGAAGCACAACAACAATACATTTCCTTCTCCCGAAGTTTCTACAACTACCCTAGGTTTTATTTAAAGAGGGAGGGAATGTCACGATTGTGACTATGTTACTTATTGTTCGCCAGTGATTCTCGTATTAAAGAAAGATGGATAGAATGTGCATTGACTATAGAGCTCTCAACAAAATCACCATCAAGGATAGGTTTCCAAAACCCAAGATCGATGATATAGTGGACAGGTTACAGGGCTCTATATGCTTTAGTAGATTCGACTTGCAAAGTGGATATCATTAGATCAGGATTGCTCCTGGAGATGTATACAAGACCATGTTCAGGACGTCCTTTGGATTGTACGAGTATTTGGTGATGGCCTTTGGTCTCACAAATGCTCGTGCAATGTTCAACAGATGATGGACAGGATTTTCAGAGAGTAAAGGTCATTTGCGGGCACCTTTTTTGATAACATCATCATATTCTTCAAGAGTGAAGCAAAGCACAACACCACGTGCCAATAGAAAAGAACAGACTGAATAGACTTTTAGCACTTCAATAATAGAAAAGAACAGACTGAACAGACTTTTAGCACTTCAATAATAAGTGAACTGAAAGAGAGAGACGACACGCGACACGGAGTGGCGGAATTCCACCCCAGAGAGTCTGTCACGGGACATATCCAACCCTATGTGTCCATGGACAAGCTACAGCATGATCAGGGTTCATTCAGTCCAATCAGTCTAGATTTAGAAGTGATCTGGCACTTTTGTGAGTCTATTCGTAGATCGTGTATGCCCAGTCACTTAGTGTACATGCATATCCTCTGGTTGCACACAGCATGATCATAAGCATTCCCATCAGAATCCATTAGAATCCTTCAAGGGAATTTTCCAGTGCATTTAACGTATTTTCCCTATTTTTGACATTTTTCACTTATTATTTATTAAGTGACTTTTGTTGGAAAGTAGGTAGGGCAAAGTGAGTAAGTTTGTATATAAGCAAACCTAGACTAGCACTAAATGGCAGAAGAGGCAACAAGAGCCAAGCTCAGCAGGCAACTTCTCAACAAGACCAAGCCTTGGTGGACCTTCCCTCCAAGCAGCAGATTCCCCTTCCACTAGCGTTTTTGGAAAGCATCTCGGTCTAGCGTTTTTGCATCATCAAACCATCGCCAGAAGACCCCAGCCACTAGCGTTTTGCATCAACATCCATCTCCAGCAGAAGAAGCAGACAAGCTAGCGTTTTTGACATTAGCAGCCCTAGCGTTTTTTTAAGAACTTCAGCCTTTGCAGATTCAGCAATGCAGCGATTTGCAGCAGTAGAAGACCTTCAAGTTCAGTCCTAAAAGAAGTAGCAGATTCAGTT
>NW_028221873.1:0-71617 GCF_014529385.1 Adiantum capillus-veneris
CCCCCCCCCCTCTATGCACAAACATACTTTATTTTTGCAAAATTGTGGAGCCTATCAAGCGAAGAGATTAATTTGTTTTTAGGGGAACAACAATTGCATGGCTACCTAGATTGATTTATGCAAAGACAAGCGGGGATATACTTGTAGCACTCTAGTAAATGATTTGGCTTGCAATAGAGAAACAGAGTATGTCCAAGAGGAAACAAAATTTTTAAGGACACGTACGTATTAGGTTAACCGCTTGATATTGCTTAGAAACTCACGTTTATCTTATTGTAAATATGAATTGCCTACATAACTAAGAATACAAGTGTTAGTTTTTTTTTTTCTTCATTTGTTATCTTGGTGTTTCTAAACACCATCCTCATTTGAGATCCCCTCAACATGAAAAGTGCTTTAGTAAGGGCTTGTGAACAAGTCTAATTTGTTGCTCATTTTTTATCCTAGTTTCTTAACATTGTACTCTTTGATAATTCTTTTGATTCCATTGGCCTCCCTTTAAAATGTCTTGAATTTGCAAAAAATATATTGTTTTGATTAGCACAATGTTTGATGAAAGTGTTAAAAAGTTACTCTTCCCTTTTTTTTGCCATAAAAGTTACTCTTCCTTATCAACAATGTTAAAATTATGCTTCCAAATGCCATTTGTCAATTTATATACACAAAACAAAAAATATATTTGTGTGATGAGGATATGGCTAATTGTTAAGGCTAAATTTTTGATACCATCCTCTAATCACATAGAATTGTCTTAAACTATGTTTGAGCCTCATGCCCACTTGCTAGTTTAAGTGAGCCATGTGATGCTGTAACTAGCTTCAAACCTCGTCTTAATATCATATAGAGCAACAATAAGTGAGGATTGAATTTAGGTTTGAGTCTCACATCCATGTGTTAGTGCCTTGAACTAAGTTTGAGTGTGTCCACCTGCTAGTTTAAGCGAACCATATGAGGCTCGAACTCAAATTAAATATTCTTAATATCCCACATGGTAGCAAAAAGTGAGGCTTGAACTTAAGTTTCATCCCCTGGTTCATGTGCTAGTGCTTCATTTTATATGGCACAAAGGGTCCCCACAAACAACCATGAGGTCAAACTTAGTAACAAAATGCTGCAATTTCAAGTCTCAATTTAAAAAATGGGACTTGAATAATTCCCAAAATTCCTAAATATGTCTTTTGTGCCTCCTTCATGATTTTTCATGCAGTTTTTCTCCTCAAGTAGCCTTGCCTATGTGTAGCCATGGCAGCTTGTTGTTCGTGCCAATTCTTCACATAGAGGAGCATAGATTTGCAAATTGTGGTCTTCAAAACTTTTGTTGCAAAAAATGCAACTAAGCTTTGAGGATTGAAATCATCCCTTTTGGAGTTATGTTTTTGGAGATATAGTCTATTTCCCAAAGGGTACAAGGGATGGCAGCCCATAGGCAGTTTGGTGTATGGTGAGTTGTGGAAGCTCGCTTGTTTTGTGGTGTGTATATACTTAGACATTGTGGTTTTGAAGAATCTTTTTGTGAAGGGCAAATATCTTTTCCTCAAGTGAATTGTCCAACGTGAGTTCTAAATCCATGTAAGGGCAGGTGCTTCCTAGTTTCCATGGTGGTCTTTTCAGTGGGTATGTGTTAGTGTCTGATGTGTCAGGGTACTTATCTTTTTGGACTGTAACCATGGTCTTAGTTTTAAACCTTGGGGGCATGTTTACACAAGTGCTTAATGCTTAGGTAGTTTGATATACCCGAATTGTCATATGACATGTATGGATGTAACCAACGAGCAGTTTTCAATCTTCCTGTTGTTGTACTGCTATTTTGGGTCTGTAATTTGATGATGATGATGAATACACGGTGAAGTAGTTCCTTGTTTATCTCAATCATGGTGTTTATTATGCATATGCATTGCAATTTTGTGACTTAATGTGCAGTCTATTGTCTTCTCTTTCTCCTACAATGTATGTTTCTTGTACTAAATACATGTTAGGGCTATGAGCCCCTAACACTTTAGCGATCCTGCAATTGGTTCAAATTCAGCTTAAACCATATGGCACTCAGGAATGCACCAGGGTATTGACATGTTGGTTGACATAGAATACCTGCAGGAATTCTCAAATTGGGTAACCCCGCAGGAAGAGTCTAAGGAATATGCATCAAAGTTCTTGGAGGAGTTCTTCCTGAATCTACCATGGAAAATCAAAATTGCAATTGCTGACAAGGTAGTTATATCATTTTTACCTTTTGGTGCCTGCAATTTACCTTCATGTTACAGTCTATATGAAAGGAAACTGTTGGTACAATATTTAAGACATGAGAGAAGAAGCAATGCATGAGGGGGTTAGGGCAAGGGTCCAATTTACCACAACACTCATATGGCACAAGGTTTACAATGAGAAGAGAGTTTTCTAGAAGGGGAAGATAGGAAGAAGAGTTTGGTAGTGATGACCAAGAAGAACCTTTGGTGAGGGGCATCAAGGATTCTACTACTTCTCTCCATCTCACTTTACCTTCTTATGTGCACTCAATGATTGCTCTCTCTCTCTCTCTCTCTCTCTCTCTCTCTCTCTCGTAACCTAGCTTATGTAGCTTCTAATGCATTGTAACTTCTTCTTGCACTGTTGCATGTCCCCCCTGGGCGAGGGCTGCCCTGTGGGGGGTGTTAGCCAATATCTTTGCTCGCTTCCCCTAATCTACAGCTACATCAGCGCTGCCATGACCACAACAGTGTTTCTAGCACGGTCACCTGCCCTAGCTTTGTCCATGGCCGCAACGACTGATGCACTCCTAACTCCTTCAGCAAGATGCACTCCTAACTCGTTCGGCAAGACAACTGGTCCCGAGCTCAAGCTTTCTTAGCAAGAAACCTCGCGATACATCACTTACAATCCGAGTTAATTAAGGTGGCAGTCCTCTGGCTTGGATTTAGAGAGTGAGGCCATCCCATCATGACGCAGCTTTGGAAACACTTTGAAGTGTTAATTAAGGCCTACTTTTATAGCTAGGTCATACTGAAGCTAAATCTCATCATGGATACCCCAAAGGTCACCCCGAGGGGTCGATCTAGTTTCGCGGTCATTGTAGCAGCACCAAGAAAACACGACCGGATCAAAGCGCTTCAAAGAGATGTCGATCAACTTATGGAAGCGAATGGCGACCTCAAAGCGCGTCTTAGCAAGCTCAAGGCTAGCCTTGACTCTATGATCAACCTCGCCACAGACAAAGTCAAAGAAGTTGAAGCCAAAGTCACCCAACCTCACGCTGTAGCCATTGGTAAAGTCTAGACATGTGTGACAACGGAGCTTCGAGACCAGAAACTTCAAGAAGAGAAGTCCCTCAAGGTTTGGATTGGTGGGCTCCCCTCACCATGGTGCACCACCGATGATACCCTTGAAGAAGCAATTACAAGCTCAACAATATTCTGCAAACAATCAACATCCAGTCGAAAACCATTTCTTGGATCAATGACACCCATAGGCAAGTTCCACCAGAGCATTGCCTTCTGACTTTCAAGGACAAAGAGGAGTGGGTGCGGCTATTGCGCCAAACCCACCTACTCAAGGGGACGAAGGTTTGGATTGCTGAAGAGTTGACCACGAATCAACTCAAGATGAAAAAACAAGAGCTCAAAAAGGTCCACGAAGCACGAAAACGAGGTAAATGCGCAGTATACCGAGGGGGTAAAGCCATCATCCAGGAGTTTCGAACTCCCAAAGGGGCTCTCCCCTTACCCGATCCCACCTAGGTTTTGTTTCTTTTTTTTCTTCTACCTCGTAGATGGACCCTCAGTCCTTAACTGATGTGTATCTAATGCACCTACTTAGAAGGTCTCTAGTCCTATGGGTCATATCTGACCTCCGTGGACGTTAATTTAATCTATCTACCTATCTCTCTCTCTCTCTCTCATTCATGAGCATAGCAATGACTTGTACTCAAGCATATGTAAAATTGTAGCAATAATGTGCTTCTTGTTCATTAAGGACGAATGTCCAAGGGTAAATAGCCTTAACTTTCCCAAAGTATAAATGGACTAAGCTAATATCTGCAAATACATAAACGTTACAATCTATGCATCAATAGCAAATTTTTACATGAGAAACACATAATATTTTACGTTACTTTGATCTTCTATAAGGTCCCATCAAAGATCCTTTTACAAAAGGCTACAAATTCAATGAATATTGCAACAACGAGTGCTTTAATCTATACCAACACACTTCCAAAATCATCAATATAGTATGCTCAATCGTTTTAAAAATACCATCTTTGTTCTAAACAACATCGTTGTAACGTAGTTGCATCTCATTACACTTAAACAACACTATATTACAACCTACTGTAAATCTTAGGTGAAAGGTAGTTTCAAAGTTACACTAGCTACAAGAATACACTAGGTGTCCTTCTGGCCTCTTTGAAAGAATTTCCCGATGTTAGGACCCGTAGGCTTAAAATACACAAGAGCCTCAGTCCGTGTGCGATACAAATAGTATATCTGCAATTGGGTATCAAGGATTCCACTATTTCGCCCCTCACTTTACCTTCTTATCATGTGCACTCAATGGATTGCACCTACTCTCTCTCTCTCTCTCTCTCTCTCTCTCTCTCTCTAGCAAAACAATGACTTGTACTCAAGCATATGTGGAATTGTAACAATACTGTGCTTCTTATTCATTCAGGACTAATGTCCAACGATAATGAATCATCATTTCTCTTTCTGTTTAAAAATGGAATAGCTTTAAGTTTCACAATGTATGAATGGACTAAGCTAATATCTACAAAAGAATAACGTTAGACGTTATGCGTCAATAGCAAATTTTCACATGAGAAACATATAATAGTTTACGTTACTTTGATCTTCTATATGGTCCTATCAAAGATTCTTTTACAAAAAGGCTACAATTTTATTGAATATTGCAACAACCTATGCTTCAATCTACATCAACACACTTTCAAAATCATCAATATAATATGCTCAATCATTCCAAAAATACCATCTTTGTTCTAAACAACATATCTCTCTCTCTCTCTCTCTCTCTCTCTCTCTCTCTCTCTCTCTCTCTCTCTCTCTCTCTCTCTCTCTCTCTAAGTAGTGGTTTTGGAAAGACGCACAACATGACAGTGCGAGACATATGGAACCACAATCCGGATGGCGGCATGGAATTGTAATGGATCATATAGGCTAGATGTGGGTGCCTTTGACGATAGCTTCAGAGATAGAGACATTGTCTTTTACTCAAAGACACATCAGAAATCTGGACAGTTGATGCCAAGTGTGATTGGTTCTTTATGGGAGACAGCTTGTTGGCCAGACGCTAGATCCCAGCATGGGAGTCAAGGTTCAGGAGGGGTAGCAGTCTTATTCAAGGAGGAGTTACAGCCGCTATTACAGATTGTCCGGAGAGATGACCAGGCGAGATACATGTGGGTGAGACTGAGAGTTGAGATAGGTAGATTCTTATACATCGCTGTATATTACTTTCCCCCTAGCACATCAGTCTATACCTCACCTAGAGGGAAATCCCCTTTCTCTATACTTGATGATGACATATGGGAGTTCTCTAGAGATGGAGATATCATTCTCTTGGGAGACTTTAATGCCAGGACGGCCAACTCCCAAACGGTATTTTATGATACCTCGAAGGAGATGCTTAGAGAGATGGATATATCGGAGATGGGGCTTGACAGACACTCACAAGATAGAGAGCACATAGAGTATGGGAGATATCTCATGGAGATGACAACTACGCATGGTTTGGCCATACTTAATGGTCTAGAGATTTTTCCTTCGTCTAGGGGATTCACATGCTTTCCACACAGACATGGGGCCAGTACAGTGGACTATGCCATGACTTCACTGAGCTTCATCTCTAATATTCAGGATCTCAGTGTGGGTCCTAGACCTGTTGGAGTAGCAGTGGACCATGCTCTCCTGACTTTTTCAATCTCTTTCCAGTATCGTGCCTCTCAGACACCACGGAGGATTGCACACACACGGTATACTTTTACACCAGAGACGGACTCGGTTTATGTGGAGGAGATTTACAGACGGATGTGGGCAGCTGAGCCTGTATATACCGTGGAGGAGATCACCACTCTATTGACGGAGATCTTGCATGGGACAGCAGCAAAGGCATACCCACACACTCAACCAGATCAGAGAAGACATTCTGGGAACATGCCTCAAAATAGTTGGTATGATGAGGAGTGCAGAGAGATGAGAGTTCAGATTCAGAGCGAGCTTATACTTGGAGTTATTACATATAGACATTCTCGGATTGCACTTTGACGTTAGTGCGACGGAAGAAGCGGGCCTTTTTAGCCCAGCTGGAACGTGATTTGTATCAGCTCTTTTTGAGTCAAGATTCAAGCGAGGCCTAGCGTCTCTTCCATAAGCACTCACCTCCTCCAGTGATTACTTCTCCCAAGATTTGGGGTCAGTATGCAGCATCATTATATACAGTACCTGGGCAACCACCATTACCAGACCCTCTAGAGCCATGTCCAACCACTAGTACCTTCTTTACCACTGAGATGGTGAAGAACGCCATTGACAAGATGAGTACTAGGAGAGCATATGATCATGATGGTTTGGTGGCAGAGCACTTGATACATGCTAGAGATTTATTGTCAGAGGTTCTTGCGCGGTTGTTTAACCATGTCATGTGTGAGGGACTACCCGAGTCTTGGAGATTATCTACTATTGTACCTCTCTTCAAGGCAAGGAACCCCACGGTGCCAAGGAACTACCATAGTATTATGATAGGGCACACATTGGCACGGTTGTATGCATCCATTCTTGAACAGCAACTGAGTAAATGGGCAGAAAATGAGGGCATACGAGCATCAAGATAGGCTGGATTTAGGAGGGGTTTCTCCACTTTCGACCATATTCTTACAGTCGGAGCCATTATTGAGGAGGGTCGGGCACATGGGAGATGGATGTATTGTTGTCTGCAAAGCATTTGACACAGTGCCGAGGGCCAGATTGATTCACAGGCTATTGAAGTTGGGAGTACCCACAGAGATCATATGGGGGATCATGGCTTTATACGGCTCAGTGATGACTGGCCAGGTACGCACTGTTGAGGGGATTTATGACATTACTCATTCCACTATTGGAGTGAAACAAGGGTGTCCTTTGTCCCCTACACTTTTTGGTATGTATGTAGATGAGCTCTCTGACTACATTGACAGAGAGGGTGACAGAGGCGCTCAGCTAGCAGGGACAAGGATCCCTTTATTATTATATGTTGATGATATTGTATTGATATCAGAGTCGCCAGAGGGCATGAAGAGACAGTTGGATGCATTGCACAACTTTGCAGAGGATAGTGGACTGTCTGTGAACCTTGGTAAAACCAAGGTTATGGTGTTTAACACCACACCACAGTGGGTCAAGAGATCGGCACCTACAATCGTATATGGTCACGACACTGTGGATTACACAGATGAATATACATATCTGGGGGTGGTATTCACGGGACCGAGGTTTACTCTGAGGAGAGCAATAGAGACTAGACTGTCCAGAGCCTATGCGGAATTGGGAGGGCTAGAGAGGATTTGTTCGCAGGTTCAGTTTCAAGAACCACGAACAAAGCTATGGCTCTTTCATACTTTGGTTGCTTCAGCTATGCTTTATGGGGTCCAGGTTTGGGGACCATCTGTGAATCATGACAGTTGGAGGAACATGGAGAGACCCTTGGTATTTATGATATCCTAAATGATTAGAGCCAAGGCCTCCGTACCACTTGCGATTAATCGAGCGGAGGTAGCCGCCCCTCCTATAGAGATTGGAGCTCTTACTAGATCAATTTCCTTTATGCACAATCTATGGGATACACGTTGAGGCAGATATACTAGATTGGCTCTCGAGTCCTCTAGACAGTTAGCGATGCAAGGAGACGCATCGTGTTGGTATGTGCAAATGACCTCATGGTTTCAAAGGCATGGTCTCAACATGGATAGATTGCCTCCTTTTCAATATTCCCTGGATGCACCCTCCCTGGCAATCACACAGACGGAGATCACTAGACTCAATCGTCGGGATCTTATACAGTTGGACACCAAGAGGACATGGGTAGAGTCGATGCAAGAGTTGTGCACGAAGATGGCTTTCTACAAAGAGCATCTTCTCCAACTTTCGGGAGATGGGTTTCTGACTCATCCGAGCTACATGGACACTCATTTGTCTTATGGTCTGCGATGTGCTATTGGTCAGATTCGCACATCCTCACACCAACTGGAGATTGAGACAAGTAGATTCAGAGGGATAGCACCGGAGTCTAGGATATGCCAACTATGCGATAGAGAGCCTGAGACAAAGCTACACTACATATACCACTACACTGTGTATTATGGCTTCCATTCCTTATTCAGGGAGGGTTTTGGATCCCTAGATAGTCATGAGGTATCAAGATAAGAGATGCCTTGGCTTATATCTACTTGAGCTACACCGACATAGAGATAGTCTGCTGAGGAGACATGGAGTACAACAATTTCAATAGAGAGATTACGGACTTTTTTGGATCGAGGGAGCCAGGAGACCAACCACCAACATAGGGTTGTACCCGCATTCATACCAAAGGCACGCTCATTGACGGGGCGACTGAGCTCGGGAGATCGAGACGACCACGACCGAGACACAGGAGCACGCTCTATCGACAGAGACTCCAGCAAAGGATCAGAGGCATTCTAGCACGACACCCACATTGTCATTGAGGGCCTATTCTACAATTTCACATTTCACACTTCATTTTCAGTTTTCCTTTTTAACATTCAATACTTTTTGTGCTTGTACTTCAGACATTGTATTAGATTCGCCATTTTGTATCTGATGGTCTCATAGGTCATTTTGGCCTTTTGAAGACGTTAATATATCATTTCATCTGTGTGTGTGTGTGTGTGTGTGTGTGTGTGTGTGTGTGTGTGTGTGTGTGTGTGTGTGTGTGTGTGTGTGTGTGTGTGTGTGTGTGTGTGTGTGTGTGTGCACGAGCGCGTGTTAAAAAGATATTGCATTTTAAAACGAAGTACCTTCTAACGAAACTTTTTTCTTTCTGGTTGTTATAAGAGAGGCATTAACCAAGCTTTGTATTTTGTATATGTAGGCCAATGTGTATGTGTGCGCGCGCTAGAGAGAGAGAGAGAGAGAGAGAGAGAGATCTGACATTTATTTTCCTATTGTATAAAGAGGGGCATTGAGTGGTGGGGCACACACACTCTTTCTCATCCTCTCATGTAGACCATTGTGATTTTTCACCTTGTTTACATCAGGGTCAAGGCTAGAAAAATACATTTTTCCTAACCGAACTAAGTAAGGGGAAACTTGAAATTCTCCTGGTTTTTAGGTCAATTTTTAGCTTTTGCCGGTAATTTCACTAAAACTTGTGTAAATTTGCCGGTTTTCTTAAAGGCGAGCTCAAAATCTAACTGGGATTTATAATTTCAGCCGGTTAAAATACACTAGACCCCGATTTTTTTTCTAACACTGATCAGGGTGTGTTATGACTAGGAGCTCAAAAAGCTATATACATGGCAAAGAAAAATGCGTTCCTTCACAAACTACGCTCTGTTGAGGGAGTGGGAAACTCGCGAGGGTGCGACCTCGAAGACTCCGCAACGTTCAAGCTCGCCAATCTGCTCAGGCAACTTTTGCAGATTTCCGCAACCAAAAGGATAGCCTCGATTGATGTCCTTCCAAAAGTCAACAACAAATCCACAGCTGCTCCTTGACAACCAGAAGCACGAAAGCCCATACCAATTGCATCCTCTACTATCTCAGCGTGCATATGGTTGGCATCAGTGGCTTGCAACCAGCCTCCCACAGTTACAATTAGACTCTGTGACTCACAAATGACCAGATCCAGCTCCTCGCTTTCATCAAAACCAGTATCTGTGCGCCCGTCCAACGCTCCCCTCACCTGCAATAAATGCATCACGTGAACATTACTATTGCCATACACTGCCAAATACAATTCATTCAAATAACACATTGCAAAACACTTGATTGTGGCTGTAGAAATTTTATGCGGCAAGAAACACTAATTGACCAATCAAAGAATCAGTCCTCATAATGCGGAAGAGTATTTTTCATCTTGATGGGGAGTATCCTTGATTCCTTCGTCTCACATTGAGGCCTGCAAGAACTACTTTGTTCCTCAGGAGAACAAAACATTAGCATGGCCTTGCCAACTGCACTGACTGCAAGAGTTGTGCTCTAGTAACACAGAAAGAAGAAAGCAAGAAAGATTGGTACATCTCTTAAGGACCAAACCCATAAGACCAGGTACAATCAATCATGAGCGCACTGCTTTTGTCACCCCGTTGATCTTCTTTGATCCTGGAGCCTCTAAGAACTTTCTCTGTTTTGCTCCCTTTGTACATATTTCCTTCTAAGAAAATTTCTATTTTTGACATCGAAGGATTATGATAAAGAATTGTTTAAAATATCTTGACCCATGATACATGGCCTACCAGCACGCCTTAGATGGTTACCTGAACCCGCGTAAGCGGCGATCCTCGATCCACTTGAGATAATGTTATGCCTAAATTGTCTATATTGGATGTCACCCATCTCAACTGTTAGATGTATCCCAGGACCCGTTCTAATGGTCATACACTAGACCGTCGGATGGCATCCGAAGACCCGCATTTACAGTTGAATGACATCCCATGACCCGCTCTGACGGCCACACTGAACGATCAGATAATATCTAAAGCTATGGTTTGCAGAGTTTATGCAACAATTCAGATTTTCTTGTTCAGAGTTTGCATAGACTGTATCTGTGATTTGCATGGCATCTATGTAAGCACACATGCTTGAATCAGTTTATCCGGATCCCATAGAAGCCAGCAACACAGCCACCGCTCTCAAATCCAAAACAGCCCATAATTGACATGTGCCATTGACCACGTGTCTCTTCCCACATGATTCCACAACTCGAATGCAGGTCCAAGCTGAGGTGGAGGGCCAAATATAGTTGCACCCAGAGAATATATTGTACAATTATCCAAAACTTGATTGGCAGGCATAGGTCGAGAAGGTTCAAACATTAGATGAACCCAGCCATAAATCTGTTCTTCACATACAATTATGGTCAAGATCCTTCACAATTTAATGCTTACTGAGATGCTTAAGGACCAGACACAAGAAAAATATACCTACTCTCTCTCCAAGTGGAGCAAAAAAATCTCAAAGCGAAGAGGGCATTTGTGATTTCATCTGACTTGCTACTGGACCTTACATACAGATTTGAAAACTAATCTGTAACCCTCGGCCTCCCATAGCGCAATCAATCTTTCACATGCACATCATGAAAACATGGGCAATGTCAAAATGCTCGGCATGGGCATAAAACCCCACATTCAAAAATCTACATCCGGTCCACCGAAGCATAGAAGATGCAGGACCAGGATCCCAACAAAATTTTGCAGGATTTCCACATTCAATGGAGGATCCCTTTGTATATATGGAGGATTGAGTATCATACCGTAGAGGCTGGCAGCTAAATAAAGATGCCCAAGGGCTGGATCAAATGGCATTCTTTTGGGAATCCAAGGCACAAATGAGCAAATGAGCCTGCAGGTCTTTCAGTCACTGACCCTAGAGATAAGATGTGACATGCAGGAAACGCTGTGCTGGCTAACATCTGGACCTGGCATACCCCATTTATATGGCTGTTGTTGTGGACGATGCAATTATATATGAAGGGTGGCTCCAATATGTTGGAGGATATTCATAGCTTAACTCTTGGTGCTTTTATGGAGACAAGGATACCAACATAGCTATACAAAGAAATTTTACTAGCTTGGGTAGCATTTTTAGGCAGTGTAATTGGTATTTTGAGAGTCCGCACTGATTTTCAGAAACGAGATCAGAACCACCAGACTATTTTGGCAAGAACTTAGGAGGATAACTACAAACTTCAAGGAGTCGGGGGGAACTTCCTTTTCGAGATCACCAAGGAAGAGCAAAGAGAAAGCACTTACTATATTTTCTTACCTTAATCAATGCTTGATGTAGATGATTAACCAAGCTGCACAGTTTCTGCAAATTCGATAGTACGCTCCATGAAAAGGCATTTTCAGTTTGTGACCTTCATGAACAAGCAAACCTGATTTAATTTATGGCTTTGTTTCAATTACAAAAAGAGAACAAACAAATAGGACCTATCGGTTCACTTGCCTGGCAATCCTAGAGTCATCCTTCACTCTAGTCCTGAGGAAAGTTTGAGCTTTAGATCTGAAACCCATGTTATTATGCCCCTTGACCCAGGACTTTGAAGGCCACTGAAGCAAAGTGGTTTTTCTATTGTGTTTACGATAATGATTACTTCCTGTTTCATCATGATATTGAGAGAGATGCTGCGGCTCACTGTAGGCAATCCTACAACATGTTAAGAAAAGAAACTATGCCATTTTACAGAAGCTCTTTCTGCTACAAGCTCACCACCGTCCTTGAATTCTTGCAAGTTCTTCGGTTAGATTAGCCACTTGTATAAGAGCATCTCCTTTGTCAATTGTCACCTGATTCCACCCAAGAATGAAACAATCTTCGAAATGACTACCAACAAACACTTTAACTTAAGCTGACCTTTAACAATTGCTTATGTAGCTCTGCAATCTTTTTTTCACGAGCAGCAATCATGTTCTCCCTGCAGATATTCCTTTCATCCTGTTGAGACAGTAGCAACAATGCAGCCACCTGAACAAAAAAAATCTTATTTTACTACATTGCACCAGATCAGATTCATGCACCAGAATGCCAGGCCTCAAGAGATTACTAGAATCATAGATGTGTGCTGCAATGCCTAGATACCGACGAATAATGCATACATGACTAAAATAAAATAAAATAAACAGTATTCAAAGATGTATTACCTTCTCCTCTAAAGCAATGGCTAATGCCTCTTTTGTAACTGCAATTTCGGATTCATCAGCTTGCTGCGGTAAAATTTTGTTGTTTGTAACATCTTTCTGAAAAATAGTTTGTTATAGTTTAGCAACATAGGTTGAGTTAGAAAAACACCATAGATTGCAGTTAAATTGCATGCTATGGATATGAGATGCAATATACAGAGACAAGCTACATTATCGCTTGACGGCATTTGGTTTTTCTTGTCATTCTGTCTCCAACCATTTCTTTTTGGCTTACACTGAAACACTTATGCTCACTTCAAAAGACGGGACTAAACCTACTATCACTTGAGTTCAGTAAACTAGATTGTCTAACAGATTCAATAAAAATCTCAGAGGTCCCATATAGTTGGCTAAAAAAGTGCGCTCACCACTGCTGCTGCTGAAACAGGAAAGGCACCTGAAAAGGCTGTATAGCTGCACCCTCTCACAACACCTCGGTAAAACGGATCACTATCTTTTGTTAAAAAAAGCTCTTATGAGTTATAAGAACCTTGAAGCAAACACTTTTTTTTATTTAATTTTCCATGATACCCAGAGTGGATCGCAAATCTAGATGTATGTGATTGATCCTATATGTTATGTCCCTAGGCATCAGGATGGGCGCCTGAGCTAAGCCCGGCCAAGTGTGGATATTGCCACTATTAGGTGAGTCCTATAAATAGGACAGAGGGAGTCTTTGGCAAGCTTTTCTTTTCTCATTCTTGGAGAGAGATATTAGTAGTCACCACATGGATACTTGGTGTGTCTTGACTTAAAGGTTCTACCTCTCTGTATCCGTTTTCACATGAGGATGCCCTTCAGAACCAACCACTCCTAGGACATGGAAACCCTCCGTACGCAATCTGGTGAAAAGTCTTGGATTTAATGGAGTATGCTTTGTGAATCTTGTTTCGCAAAGAGAGGGGAAAAGAGGGGAATTTTTATGTTTTGTACTGTGTACTGACATTGTTGTCCATTGGAGGAGTATTCCTCATGGTTTATGGAAGCCAAAGAGAAAATTGATGCATGGGGCCCGTATGCTTGCAAGGTTGTTCCCAAGCTAAGGACAAGATGAAAGTAGCACTCAGCTTCATAAGTAGCTTCTCGATATCTTCTGCATTCGGTATCAGTAACAGTTTACAAAGAGCAGCAGCACAAGAGATGTATACTCAGTTGGGGGCAGCCATGTGCAGACGCATGGTCTGTCGAGCACTCACACAGCGGTGCTTGGCAGCTAAGAGGCGTTTCGGACGCAGCGGTGGTACCCCCTCCCCTCACGTCAGCTGCAAACTCTCAACCCCCGCCTCTCCTTGTAACTCTACCAGATAGGGTGGAGTTTACACATTCATGCTCACTACCCCACCTTGCAGCACTGTTCAAGCACCAAAAGACAAGCATCCTCACATCACCTGTAACCATGCCTTTTTGAGGGTGTGAAAGGCCTCTAAGCAGGCCCTTCAGCAACCCACGCAGACTCCCTTCTGATTCACGACATGAGGATTTGACATCCACCCTAAAATTTCAATGGACACTCAGTTTCACGAATTGCCATTCCATATGGAATGGCACAATGCCATTCCAAAAACAATTCTCGATATTCATACCATTCCAGTAACTTTCGACATTCAACCTCAAAAAATAAATCTCCACATAGCACTGCAAAGAATACATTATAATAGAGCAATCCACCTCAATGCTAACTGAATTGCTTCTTGTACCTCATTAGGCTAAAAGATGTCGTGATCAAAGCACATTTTTTGGATTTTCAATCTTTGGAGTGTTCATACAAGGAGCATCAACAAATTTAAACTCTTAACAATTGATTGCGAAACTTGATCTTGATCTTATTCATCTTTGAAGTGCCTCTCTCACATGCCATGGTTGAGAGAGGTAGCATTAGCAATGCTCTTCAAAGCTTTATGGTCCAAGGAAAAGAATGCTCCCACTCTGCATGATTATTGGTATCCAACCATGATTATTGTTATCCAACCAAGTTACATACATATCTTTCCCTTTAGCAATTCCGCATTCTAGTTATGAAAGACCTGCCGTCTCCTTTGCACTCGTGCTCAATAATCGGCAAACTTTCTCCTTGCCTAAAGTGCTTACATAAAACTGTCAACCATTGTCTAAACAAAACATCTAGCTTTTCCAACTTTGGATCATAGTCTTTTGGTGAGAAATATTTTGCTGTTTCGAAAACACCAAAATCCACTTTAAAGTGATCCCACAATGATTGGCTTATGCTTCTAACATAACCGTGACATAAATGTATTGAATATACATATACGATATCATAAGTCTCACGAGGATTAGCTATATCTACTTCATACATTGGAGCCAAATGTAAACAATGAGAGTGCATGGTACCTTTCTCATCTTTATGTGCTTGTGGTAAGTATTGGCTCACCATTTGGGTACTACGTCAGTAATGCGGGGATATTGGTATTGTTATAATGAGTCAACTTCCCTTCCCCTTGCCAAAAGAACATATGGGCATCGGTCGGTAACGCGGCCATATGATGCTCGTATGCAAACTATTATTTGTGACGCGAGACATGGGAGAGGCAAATACATTGATAATGAAAAATACAGAGTACACAGAATAAATAGATGAAATAAAGAGTTTGTATGGATAATAATTACAAGAAGAGCATAGCTCGTTTCATAACCTCCCGACCACCCCCAACCTATCTCAATCTCAATCTCAATCACACTCTCACTCTCAATCACAATCGCAATCTCAATCTCAATCTAATGCACAATCTCAATCTCAATCACTCTCTCAATCTCAATCACAATCACTCTCAAAAATCGCAAAAATCTACTCAAAGGCAAGGACAGCATCAATCCTTTAGCAGCGTGCCTTGCACATCCAGATGATTTTGAAAAGTATAGTGTCACAAAACATCTTCCTGACGGGTTGCTGAAAGATTTGTTTCTTGGTCCTGTCACGGCTGTCTTTTTGCGAGTTTTGACAGAAACAAATTGCCAGCAGCAACAGGATAGCCTACAAGCAGCAACACGTTAGCTTACAAACAAATATACACAGGTAATATCTGTTTTGTTTCATCCAATCAAGAAGTGATTGCACTCTTTTATGATAGTACAAAATGATGTTTTAAATTTGATTATCATGTTGAATTGGTTGCACGAGTATGTTCTTTTGGCTATTTTGTAGACAATGCAAAAACCAATGTGTGAAACAGGATCTGTGCAAGGTATCATGATAATGGGACTGTGATCGTCTTGCGATTCCGATTATAATCGTTGTTGCCATCAAGAGATTGAAAAGCTTCAAACTCAAAAGCAATTGGCCTCAAAAGCACTAGCGCCAAAATCTGCTAATGCATTTTGCAAAAATTTGTATGGTTGTCACATCATCGACGTAAAACGCGAAAATCCGTGCACGCTGCCACGTTATCAGGTCAATGCAAAATTCGAAAACTCTGTACAGCCTCTGCCACGTCATCAGCTTATTACGCAGGCCTTTTATGTGTGTCCCCTACTTTGTTTTGATGTCTTCGGTCACTTGGGCCCCATCGAGCGGGGTCCCATAAGTTGGTGGGAGCTTCTCTTTTAAAATAGGCCACTCGGTAAGACTTTGCAAATTGGTAAAACTTCTTTTGTTGCTTTCGCTTCTTTTGATGCTTCTTGTTAGGGTTTAGGCCCCTCGGCCGGGATCTGCAGGTTGGCTCCGTTCTTCAGTGGCTTGACACGTCAGCAGTTTGTGGCATCCCCCCTTCTTGAAACAAAGTAATCGTCCCCGATTACAGTATATCTGCAAAACAACTCAACTTAGCTCAAAAAAATCCGAGGGTCATTCGGAGGGACAATCAGTTTTCTCATTCCAAAAAATTGGAGCTCTTGATATCTTGGCTCACTGGCTTTCCAAAAAAATATCATCCAATAAGGAGTCTCGTTCCAGATCGAAGCTCTTGATATTTTGGCGTAGTAAAATTAGCCATCACACCCACACCGTGTTGATCTCCAACAAGTGTCTTGATGCACTAAAATTACATACCCAGACAATCTTATCCAATTAGGAATATTCAGTGGTTGGCACATCACAATGCAGCACAAATGCTCACATATGCATGTTACAAGACATAGAAACATAAGGCTACCGATGAACACTCCCCGCGTAAATAACCATCCAGGTCCGAGCGATGAGCTGTTCAACGACTCCCTCAGCACTCCTCCCACAAATAACCTAAAAAGATATGGGTCGGGAGATATAGAGGCCTTTTGCAACCAAACGCCCCCAGACTGCAGCCTACGTCGTTTGGAGGTGCTGAGAATCCATTGCTCAGACTTCTTAATGCTCCCCCCGTAAATAACCACAAGGGTTCGGGCCATGAGTAAAAATAGTACTTTTCAAACATTCAATATTCCCTCCCCCCCAAATAACCACATGGCACAAGGGTCCGGGCCACGAGTATGTGCAAGCATTCTCAAACATCAATTTTCTCGCTACTCCACTCTAGAGTAAATCTCCAGATTCCAAACAGGATCACCAAACAAGTTCTCAAACAAAATTCAAAAAATTGTTGATTCAAATTGAGAAAGCATTCTCGACATCAGTTAAGCTCGAAAGCGGCATGATTTATAAACTCTTGAATCGTCGAAATTGGCTTGGACAAACAGTGTTCATGTGGTGGTGATAGTAGCCCAAAGCTATAGCAATCACACTAGGTCTTCACGGTTCGAGAAAGAGACACTTGCTAAGAGATGTCTCGAAATTCCAAGTTGTAATCTGCTAGGCTTTCCGTGGCAAGCATTTCAGGATACCCCACTTTGCCAGAATCTGCACTCTGAAGGAAAATGCCAAAAAGCATGTAACTTCGGGCAAAAATTTTATTGATAGCTTACCAAGTCCTTGGAGTGTGCGGCTTGGTAGCTATAGACATCCACCATTGCATGGCATTGCCTCTGAGAAAAACGGTGGCTTGAAAAAAAAAACGATCCTTCTCGTGCAAGTGATCTTGAATTCCTTATGGCTTATGCCATGTAAGACAACGATGAAGACGAGAGCGCGCAACCTTGTGAGCATGTACGCGGGCCGTGCATGTCCAAGCACGAGTAGCTACATGCCCTTTGATTGCACAACCAAGGATCATTCGCACCATGACTCAATACCTAGCATGAGCATTTTTCACCATGAGAACCCAGTGTTATGACAACATGTGAACCACCTCTTATAGGTCACTTAATTTATTAAGTGACTTAATAATTTACCAAATCGTGGGGGCTAGGGGAGCAATTGCTCGACCCAGTTTGTGGCAAGTACAAAAGAAGGCCCTTGGCAATAGAGAGAAGTAGAAGACAAGAAGGGAGCACATGCATCAGGTGCACACGCCTCCCAGTGTTTTCTCAAGCAGTTCAACCCAACGTTTTCAGCATCAGAAAATCAGCGTTTTCAGCCCACAGCCACCAGCGTTTCAGTTTCCAGCCTCAGCCTCACGAGAACCTGCAACAACCATTGCAGATCCTCGCCGGTTGTCCCATCTACACCCAGATCAGCCTAGCGTTTTCAGTTCAGTAGAGATCAGCCTAGCGTTTACAGATTCAGCACAGATCAGCCAGCGTCGTAGAGTACCGCAGCATCTAGAAGCATTGTACCAAACTTTGTGCAATTTAAAGCAAATACCTCTCTAGCAATAAAGAGAAGGGCCCTTGGAGGGGGTTTTGGGACCCCATCTGGTGTCATCTCCTCTCTCTCTCTCTCTCTCTCTCTCTCTCTCTCTCTCTCTCTCTCTCTCTCTCTCTCTCTCTCTCTCAGTTTGCATTCCACTCTCTTGTTTGGTCACTGCACATTCTCTCACGAAGCACAAAAGGCTCTCCCTTCCGCTAAGTAAAAGGAACCTTGAGCACCCACTGATCACTCATCTTGAGCCATACACCATCATTCACTTCTGCTACACATTACAAACGGGGACGGGCACCAAGTGCCAACGAAAAAGAACAGATTGAACAACTTTAAGCACTTCAAATAACACTGAACTGAAAGATATGCACAACACACGAGACAAGAGTGGCGGAGTTCCACCCCAAGAGAGCACTGGCCTCAAACCATGGCGCCCCTTTTGATGTTTCTTTATATTGCTTCAATTGAATACATCATCGGTACTCCATCCTTAGCACCTTCACACTGAAGCATACCAGAGAATGAGCCCATGGCGCATATTAGAGAACCTTGGCCTTTGAAAAGCAATTACATGAGAAACTTCAAACTCAAAAGCATCTGGCCTCAAAAGGACTAGCACCAAAGCTGCCCAGCACGTTTTGTGGAAATCAGTACAGCTGCCACATCATCAACGTAAAACGCGAGAGTTTCACCTACAACAATGAAGGCCAAGTCGCCATGAGTTGGTGCCTCGGCACTGAAATCCGAGCAGTAAAAGATTGGATAGGCTCAGTTCGAAGTCTTTTAGGCTCCACACGACACATTATAAGTTGGTGGGTACTCACACACATAATAGTTCACAATGAGTCAAACTCAGCCTTCCTCTTCTCCTTCATCGATTTTGGGCGCCCCCTCTTACTGATGAGTCTGGGAATTGCACTTGGAGCCGCCATGTGTCCTCTATGCCCATTTGAGTTAAACACCTAGTAGTGGGTGCACGTGATCATAGCTTTAATAGAAATCTTGCCTCCTCCCTTGTTCTATGTAGCACGATAATTCTACTCTCCTGCACCGCTCTCCCCTTTGAATACAAAATTGTGATGCCCAGCTCAAGGGCTACCCATATGTATGTACAGTTGTGTGGGTTCATGCGCCTTTGCCGAGGCAAGAGCCTCTTGTACAAGTACTAGATTAGCTAGTTGCTAATCCCCCATAGGTACACGTTGATTTGGAGAGATTTCATGCGAGAAATGTCGTCAAAATGAAAGGGCAAGTAGCCCTATAGGTGCGGTAGCTCGATAGCTTGCTACGGATGCGACCATCACGCGAAACGGAGCCCGAAACAGGTAATTACAGCATGCTGTGTATTTTTGCAGGTTTAGGGTTCTTACCCTTTTTGATCCCTAATAGTCCCAAGAGCTTCGACGAAGCTAGGGAATTTCTGTGCAAGTGTTTTGGTGCATTTTAGAGGCCGAAAACAGAGAACTCACCGTGCTGTAATTTCTTGCTAGGTTTTAGTAAAGTGCTCTAATGAGCCGGGAAAGTCACCTATTGCATGGGGATTGTCTGTGAAGCCTCCTACAGTAGTTATGCTACCGAAAATGGGCTAGAGTAGGTCATTTTCAGCCCAATAAAAGTGGGACAGCTCGTAGGAATTTACAAGTTTTCTCCAAAGTTTAATTGAATAAAGAAATACCGAAAGAGGCCCAACCTTTTGGGCCAACGCAGTGTCACTGTTTGCTTGGGAGCACTCTAGCTGCCAAGGCGTGGTTTGTTTGAAGTATTAAATTCCAATCTCAAGTTTATTCGTGAAGTTCCTTTGTGTCGTAAAGTTCAAGTAAAGTTAAACAATGTAAAGATCAAGGTGAAAGCCAAAGTCTACAGTCCTTTAGTGAGTCTACGGGCCGGTTTCAGAACTGGCAGCTTGTAAAAAAATTCCTAGAAAAGAGGGAGAAATTCAGCCCTCAATGATTCAAGAGCTCGAGAAGATCAAAGAACATGTGAAAACTTTCCGGGAAGAGAAAGAGCAGAATTCGAGAACAACCTCTTCCTGGGCGGATGTCCTCACCAAAATGCAAAAGAAGTTTGTTGAAGTTAAAGAGTGGATTGAGGTTGCAAAGAAGGGAAAGGCTAAGTTGATTGAAGCTACACCAACAACCACCATTATCAATATGACCATCGAGGAAGAGCAGAAGAGGAAGACTAGAGCCCTTCACGTGCGTGTTACAAGCCTTGAGGACATGAGGAAGAACCATGAAAGAACTCTTGAAACACATGGGCATTTCTGAAGCCACACGCACAGGTGCATAGAGAGTGGGAAAGAAAGGAAACGGTGGGGAAGGAAGTTCTGCGAAAAGAGCACTCATTTTACATTTCCCCTATTGTGGATACTAGGAGAGAGTTCTTGAAGAAGAAACCAACTCTTGGGATATTTCTCGGTAATGACCTAGCGCAAATTGCACACATGCAAGAGCTGATGCCAAAAATCAAGGCTGCGAGGGAGAAGGGAAAAATTGCTTTCTATAGAGGGGGGAGAGTGGTGATCTTGGAAAGACACATCACATGATGGCGCAAGACCTATGGGAGCAGCCTTAAAACGGGCATATGGCACTATAATGGATCAATGAAGCTAGATGTTGGTGCATTTGAGGATAGCTTCAAGGGAAGAGACAATATTTTCTACTCTGAGACACATCAAACTCGCGGTGTCACATTTCTTAGAGTGACCGAATACCATTGGGAGACCACTTGTAGACGGGAGGTGAGATCATAGCATAGAGGACATCGGTCAAGAGGTGTCACAGTTTTATTCACGAGAGAATTGCACCCTTGTATTGCTAAGAGGGATGAGCATGCTAGATATATGTGGGTCATGGTGAGAGCAGAGATGGGGAGGCCACTTTATATTGCAATATGCTATTTCCCCCAAGCACACCTCTCTATGCATCACCCAAGGGGCAGTCACCAACATGATTTTAGATGAGGACAAATGGGAGTTCTCTAGGGATGGGATACCATCCTCCTAGGGGACTTCAATGCCAGGACGGGCCACTCTCAAACAGCCTTCTATGATACCTCAAAGCAGATGTTAAGAGAACTGGATGTCAGTGATCTAGGATTGACCAAGTGCCACCACTGACCAGAGGTACATTGAATGACAGCGCCATTGAGCTTGGGAGAGCTAGACGCCCACGTCTACGAGGGCCACCACGACATCGCAAAGACTCCCTCAGAGGATAAGGACTATTCTAGCACGGCATGGAAGATTTCATGGGAGACGTCCATTACAGCTAACTATGATACAGTACATCCTCGGACACTAAAGTTCTCTCTCTCTCTCTCTCTCTCTCTCTCTCTAACTTTTAATGGCCTATTAACTTGCGTGTAGCAGAAAATAGCATGAATATAGTGAGCATTTCATTGGTGGAGAGAGCAACAAAAAGCATAACACCTAGTTAGATAGCATGAACAATACTTCAAAAGAGAGAAATTAAGCAATTGAAAATAGTTGAGGACCGGATTTGCATGGAGCCGGGTCCCCCCTCCAAAAGGCTTTGTATTATGGTTTCTCCTATCCAGAGAGACATTTTACAATACAATTCTTTCTGTTCCTTCAATACTAGCTAGTACAATGAAGATGGAAACTTCAAGCACTAAGCAAAACACTTATCAAACACAACATCAATTCCCTCACGGTCTCAGACCCAAGACCTCACACACCTTCGAAGATGGTGAGAGCTAGCTTGGTATGAGAGTAGATTGAGAGGAGGAAGGAGTAGTCTTACAAGAAAGATGTACATCTCCTCACATAATCACTCATATTAGCATAGCTTAGCTTAGTAATTAGCATGGTAGAGAAGATGAGCATGCATTGAAGCTTGGCTCTTGGTTGGATTTGCATCACAAACCCAAGAGTTGTTGGTGTAGGCCTCCCTTCTCACAAGCTTGGAGTAGGTGATAAGATTTTTATTAAAGCTTGAGAAGAGAGAAAGAGTCTTCTTACTCTACACATGAGCTTGTGTGAGTGTGTGTGGATAATTGCCTTTTAAAAATCAGCCCCCTCTCTCTCTCTCTTGGTCGACCCCTCTTGCTATTTGCTCTTGCTAGCACCTCATTGGACCTCCCAAGGCTTAGCCAATAGGATTTCAGGAGCATAAGTGATACCCTTCTGACATGTGTCCCCCTTTCCCCTTCTGTGAGAGCTTTAGGTAATTAATAAATGCAATTCAACTCTCATTGGATCCCTTTATCTCCTCGCCAATAGGAATCAGGCAAGCCATTGGGCTGCTGAATGCTCATTGGACCCCTTGGGAGACTATCCAATAGTCTTCTAGAGAGCTTAATTCTTATTGGTTCTTTTATTAAGTGTTTTTAAATTAATTAAACTAGATTTACTCTAGCCTAATTCTCATTGGTCCACCTCCAAGGCCATCCAATAGGATTTGAGTACACCTTGTGGGCATCTAGCCTAGGGAGCTAACATGTGTCCCTCTTTCCCCTTGTGTACAAGGGAAGCTTGTGAGAGTGTGTGTTTCTCTCTCATCCCCTACTTCTTGGCCTCGCCCCCTCCTATGTAGGAGTTTGTGAAGACTTTTTGGGGCACACACAAAGCATCGAATTTCCTAAGCTTTTGACCATTGGACACAACCTTTGAATTTTGGAACCTTAGCATTTTGGAAGTCTTAATGGGTTGAACCTTAGGGTCTTTTTAGCCCATTGTTGATCATTGCTCTTTTGCAGATGGCCCCCCCTTTGGATCCCTATTTTCCCTACTATGGATTCCTACTGTGGCCGGTTTGCCAGCTTAACCAATATTCTAGGAGAACCAATTCCCCATATTAAATGATCAATTCAACATGAGAAAATCATTTAGGAGAACTAGATATTAGTTATTATGACATTACCTCTCTCTTGAAATCATAGTCGTCCTCGACTATATGGTAGAGAACATAAAGCATATTCATTAGTCCTTTTCTTAGCGGGTACAGGATCCCTATGTTACCCTACGACATCATTCCAGAATGGATGACTAGTGCATTTGGCGCTTAAGAGCCTAAGGTGCTGCAAGCATGTCTGCACGTTAGTCCTATCAATCTTCCATAGTAGAGTGACAAGCTCTACTTGGTGTTCGGGAGACGTCGTCTCCGCAAACTTGCTCTAAGCATGCATACTATTTCATTTTTGTGCACAATAAATATAAAAGAGAGTTTTATAAGACAAAAACTTTGTTCATTTTTAACATTTCTACATTTGCTTACTCTTTGGAAGCATTGTAAGCATTGACAAGGTTTAGGTTATCCTTTAATTGTATGCCTTGCATCCATCTAGCATCTTCAAAAGGATAATTCTTAAACTTAATAAGATATTGTGGGATAGTCTTACTGCCTCTTAGTACCTTGTCTTCATGTCGGAGAATGGACTCGAGCTGCAGCACCTCTTCTTGGTCCTCGATCTCCGGTGGGTCTTTAATAGTTGGTTCTTGAGGTGGCTCTCCTTTGTGAGGCTTTAGTAGGCTCACATGGGAAGCATTGTGTATGAGCCAATGGCTTGGCAACTTGAGTTGATAGGCCATTTCATTGATTGGCCTAAGAATCTGGAAGGGACCATAGAACCTTTTTGCTAACTTAGCATAGTACTTTTGGTGTCCCGTAGGATTCTTGCCCGTCGTGTGCCTTAATTGAGCCTTCGGAAATTTGAGTAAGACCCAATGATTTTCTTTAAAGGCTTGGGCTCTTCTGTGCTTGTCAGCAGCAGCCTTTTGCCTTTGCTGTGAGATAGAGATAGCATCCTTAATCTTTTGGAAAGATTCTTGTAGATCTCGACTATACTCATCTGCAGCGAAGATCTTCCCGTGTACCTTAAGTAGAAGGGGAGTTTTTGATCTTCCCTCAATTACCTCGAAAGGTGCTTTTCCCGTGGAAGTATGTACAGTGTTATTGTAGGCAAACTCCACTAAGGGTAATGAAACGAACGAGGAGGAAGGATCTCCCAGCCACACGGACCGCCTACAGATACGCGTCGGACGAACCACCCGACCATAGCCACCATCCGGCAGCTCCCCCGTGCTGGGGCCAGCGTCTGAGGACGTAGGCGTGCACTTGTAAGACCGAGCGTCCCATACCACCCGGCCTCACCTCCTCGAGGTGACCTCGCGGGCTAACCACTGGCACTCTGCCAGTGGTGGTCGATAACTGTAAAGAGGCCTTGGCCTCCCTTTTATAATAATGGCCGGCCACACTGGCCGGGTTCACACTACGTCCTCCCGGACACTGGACGCCCATCTCGACGCTATCTAGACCAGATCCCCTCTCCCGTGAGCGGGACATAACATACTTCCCCCCTTAAGAACCATTGATGTCCTCATCAATGAAGAGGGGATACTGAGCCTTCAAGGCTCTAACACGTTCCCAAGAAGCAAACCTTTCAGATTGACCCTTCCATTTAATTAAGTACTCGTCATAAGCCTTGTGACGTGAATGACGGGTACGATGATCTAAAACTGCTTCTGGTTCTCGAGCAATATACTCAGTTTGCATATCTTGCCATACATTTTCCTCGATAGAGACCACAACGTCGGCTTCGCCCAATTTTACTTTAAGGCGGCTGACATGAAACACTGGATGTACACTAACATCCGAAGGAAGAGCCAGTTTGTAGGCAACTTGGCCAATTTTCTTTGTGATCAAGAACGGACCACAATGTCTAGCTAAAAGCTTATAATGCTTTCCTGTTCGCATAGTCTTGGAATCCTTGGGTATCTTCAGATAAACCCATTGTCCCACATCTAGAGTCCTTGGAGACCTCTTTTGATTAGCATAAGTAGTGACTCGATCACAAGCCGTTCTTATACTATGCTTAGCGAATTCGAGCATTTCCTGCATGTCATACAGGAAATCACGAGCTTGGCGTTCTCTGACTTGCTCTAAGCCAATAGCATTGGGGATTTAGGCTCGAATCCATACATCAGCATGAATGGGCTAAATCCAGTAGCAGAATGCTTGCTACTATTATAGGCAAACTCTAACTGTGGGAGATACCTTTCCCAATCAGATTGTTTGTGAGAGACATAGGCTCTTAACATGTCCTCTAACGTCTGATTCATCCTCTCAGTTTGTTCGTCGGAGTCAGGATGGTCAGAAGACGACATACTCAACTTCGTCTGAAGATGAGCAAACACATCTCGCCAAAATCGGCCAGTGAACTTAGTATCTCGATCATTGACGATATCCTCTGGGAGACCATACAGCTTAGTTGGTATAAACCTCGCCATTTTTGTGAGTCTATCGACCACAACCCAAAAAGCGTCATTGCCCCGACTAGTATTTGGCAAACAAACGATGAAGTCCAAGGAAATACTCTACCACTTGGCATCTAGGATTTCCAATGGATGTAGCAGGCCGGCTTTCCTAAGGCGCTCTGCCTTATTGACCTGACACTGAGCGCATCTCTTCACATAGCTCTTTATGTAAGAGCGCATTCTTGGCCAATAGAAATATCGCTTGACCAAAGCCAAAGTTCTCTGGATGCCTAGGTGCCCAACGCCAGGAACATCGTGGCATTCGCACAAAATCCTTTGTCGAATCTCATCGATTTCAGGCACGCAGACTTTACCATTTCTGAACAATAGTCCACCTCTAATGGAATATTGTCGCTGTCTCGTCTCTCTAACACAACTCACTTGGGTCTCCGGACCACCCAAGCCTGTATGCGAGTCATGCCCCGCTTCGACCTCGTTCCATATCTTGCCAAAATGGCCATCGGAGCGACATAGCCCTCGGACAGAGAGATAGAAATGCGTCGAGATTTCAGCCACAGACAAGGCATTCACCTCGGGAATCCTGCTGAGCGCATCGGCAACTCCATTGCTGGATCCTTTTCTATAACGGATCTCGAAGTCAACTGCAACAAACGTAGAGCCATACAAGTAGTGTCGCCATTTCCTGAGGGCGTGGACTACGGCGTAAAGCTCCTTCTCGTACGTTGGATAACGCATCTCAGCGTCAAAAAGCTTCTTACTTTCAAACGCGACAGGACATCCATCCTGATATAATGCCGCACCAATAGCATAATCACTAGCATCCGTTTCAACCACAAACGGTTTGCTAGGATCCACAATGTGCAATTGGCGCAGTAGTCACCAAGTGTTTTAGCATCCGAAAGCTCTCGTCGAGACGCTCATTCCAAACAACAGGGGGATTACCTTTACAATGAGGACTCGAAGTCTTCAGCCCTTTCACCCCTCCTTTTAAAAGTTGCGTAAGCGGAGTAGCAACTTTAGAGTAATCCTTGATGAACTTGCGAAAGAATCCAGTAAAGCCTAAAAAGGACTTTACTTGGCGTACATTCTTCAAAATGGGCCAATTTCGCAATTTATCCAACTTTTCAGGCTCGACGCCAATTCCATCGCGAGTAATAATGTGACCCAAGTACAAAAGCTCTTTCTTAAAGAATTCATACTTAGAAGCCTTAGCGTAAAGCTTCTCAGTTCTCAGTACTTCGAGAATAGTGCGTATATGCACTAGGTGCTAAGACAAACTTCGGCTGTAGATCAAGATATCATCGAGAAATACAACAACGAAGTTGCCCAAAAATGGTCTCAGGAGATCATTCATCATCTGCTGGATCGTAGGTAGAGCATTGGTCAAACCAAAAGGCAAGACCAAAAACTCGTAGTGACCATAACGCATATGGAAGCCTGTCTTTGGAATATCTTCCAGTTTGCTCCGTATCTGATGATAGCTTGATCGCAAGTCTATCTTCCTAAAATACAACGCTCCATGGAGCCGATCTATCAAATCGTCCATGCACGAGAGCGAATACTTGTTCTTGACAGTGAGCTTATTCAACCCCTTGTAATCCACGCAGAAGCGCATAGTGTTATCCTTCTTTCGAGAAAGTAGCCCTGGCGCTCCCCACGGGGATTTGCTAGGCCGAACAAACCGCTGTCAAGATAATCCTTCAGCTGTCGTCGCTGAACCTCGTCCTCCTCGGTTTTACTTAACCGATAGGGTTGCTTTGAGAAGGGCTGACTACCAGCCACCAACTCAATGCCATGATCTACTCCTCTCGAAGGCGGTAAGCCAGGAGGTAGATCATCAGGAAAAACATCCACGAAATCAGTCATGATTCCTCAGATAAAGTTGGATTCGTCGGAATCCCCAAGTTCAACAGAAGAACATGAAACATTTTTACGAAATTCAGTGACAGAAGTACCAAGCACTAATGAATCAAACCAAGCAGATGGTACACATTGATAAAAGTCAACATCAGAAGACTTTATTTCTTTATACATTTCCAAAGCAGTAACAAGTAGTATTGCAAAACCATTATTTACAGACTTCTTATTACAAAGCGACACAGATACATGAGGCATGTTCTGCTTAACAAAAACAAGAGAGTGATGTACATAGTCTATATACAATGAGTCTTGTTTATCATAAAACCATGGAATTCATAAAATAACATCTGCTCTATCCAGGCGCATGATGTGGAAATCCAGGTTCTCTTTGTAATCAGCCAGCTCGAGCGACAAGTCTGAAACCATCCAATTCCATACATCCGTATCCACGCCACGAGCTATCTTCACGCGATACTCATGGTCACTGTCCCGCGTCCGCAGGCTCAGTTTCTGCACCAATTTTGCATCCACAAAATTGTGTGAGCTTCCATTATCAAGGAGTACGGTCACGTCGTGACCATTGATCTTTTCGGGGAAACAGAGAAGATCGTGCTTTCAAACACTTTGGTGCTAAAAGTACAATTAGTGCATGAACTGTGCGCTAAATGATGGATTTCAACTTGAACAACACCAGAGTTACCTGAGATCTCGTGGATTTGTACCGAAGGACGGCCTTGCGGTTTCTGCGTCTTTTTCTTCTTAGGGCAATCCTTGATTTGGTGACCCGTCTGGCCACATCTGAAGCAAGCCCCTTTCTTCACTGCATCAACAACTGAAGCATTTCTAGCTTTCTTCTTTTCCTGCGAAGATCTCGGCGGTGATTTGGACTTATGCTGGAATCGGGGTCGCTTCCTCGAAGCACCCTCACCGGATTGATGGTCTACAGTTCTTTTCTTCTCATAATTCGCTCCATTTATCAAATGGAACGTCCTGGCCTTTGCCACTGCATCCTCGACATCAATCGGGGCTTTGTCCTTGATCAAGGCCCAACGGTAATCTTCATGTAACCCCAGCAAGTACATGTGCACGGCGTGCGTAGAATCCACCTTGCAGAAGGTGAGCGCCTCTTTGAAAGTCGTCGTATATTTATCAAAAGACAGAGTTTTCATCGAAAGAATCTGCAGTTTGGCATAAGCTTTCAAAGGGTCCATTTTAGCGAAATCCCTCTTGCATTTCACACAAAAATCAGTCCACGTCGTAGGCTTTTCTATCATGTCACGCCACCAGGTAAGCGCCTTGTTGCACAGATAGAGAGGAATCGTCTGAATCCTCCGTTCATCATGCTCCCCATAGAGGTCAAAGTATGTGGTCCACTGGTGCAACCAGTTATTTACGGCCAATTCCGTACACTCATTCTCTTCACCTGAGAAATTTGTGGTTTTGTACGGAATTGTGGCAGTCGGACCACCCTGCGAACGCCCAAAAGCAGCAATCTGCATCCGCAATTGCTGGAGATTGGTTTCCCCCTCGGAAATACGCGCAGTCGTCAACTGGGCCATATTTTCGAGAGTGGAAAGTCGGGAACTGAGCCCCTGTACGACCCCTTCGAGAGAGGCCAAGCAAAGGTTCGTCTGAACATTCGAGTTTTCCAGAGCGGTAACACGCTGGTCAAAACTCTAAAAAGTGCTTGTAATCCATGTGTAGAGAGCATGCGTGAATGAAATTTGGATGTTACCTGGCGCGTCGTCACGTTGCACATCAGAGCTAGAGGAATCCATGGCGAAGTACGTGAAAAACTGGAATTTTCACGCGAAACCGGGCCTTTTCTGCACTTTTCAGTAGCGAAAAAGTGAAGTTCGATGAGCTCCACGCATCGGCGTGAGCGTCTAAACGCGAGCAGGTGATGGCGAGAGCGCGGGAGCACGAGCAGGTGGGAGAGAGTAGACTCGAGAGAGGAGCACAAGAGAAAAAAAAATGAAATGCTCTGTAACTCACATGTCTCTGTAAGTGAGTTTTTTAACAAACTCAGGTTTCAGACTTGTTCTTTTTTAAAAACTTAAGTGGCCTGGCCCTTTTTAAATTAAAAGGCCCACTTAGCAATAAAAAACAAACTTACCTGCAGCGTGGAAATAAGGTAGCGCAAGAAAAATCGCACCCCCAGGCGCGTGGATACCCATGCCCAGCGCACGCCAAAGGAGCCAGCGCTTAGCAAATCCTCCATGCTGGAATTGTCCTCTCAGAGAAAAAACAACGCAGGACTTCTGTGAAAGTTGCACACCTACACTGGGTGTGCTCAACTCCTTCAGGTACCCAATTACCAGAGAAAGCACATGCTCTCTCTCTCTCTCTCTCTCTCTCTCTCTCTCTCTCTCTCTCTCTCTCTCTCTCTCTCTCTTTGCTTCGCACAGAGGGACTTACAAAGAGAGGGATTTACAGAGAGATGTTAAATGTGTTGTATGCTGAATTTAGTCTAAATTCAGCAAATTAAGAAGCAATTCTCTGATTTTCATGGAAATCAGTAAAATTTATCAGAAACCTTTCAATTTCCAGCACTCCCAGCTGTTTCCAACACTCCCACCTGTTAATTTGCTGTTTTTAATTAAAAATCAGCAAAAGAGCGCTAATCCTCACCTGCAAACATGCTTTCGAGAAGAAAAGTAAGTAATTTCAATAATTGAATCACTAAAAAATTACGCGAACTCGAGGTTCCCTGACTCGAACCAATCCGTAGGTGTGCACACAATCCCTCGTGCAGCCAAGCTGGCTCTGATACCATGAAACGAACGAGGAGGAAGGATCTCCTGGCCACACGGACCGCCTACAGATACGTGTCGGACGAACCACCCGACCATAGCCACCATCCGGCAGCTCCCCCGTGCTGGGGCCAGCATCCGAGGACGTAGGTGTACACCTGTAATACCGAGCGTCCCATACCACCCGGCCTCACCTCCTCGAGGTGACCTCGCGCACTCCTAGCCTCGCGGGCTAACCACTGGCACTCTGCCAGTGGTGGTCGATAACTGTAAATGAGGCCTTGGCCTCCCTTTTATAATAATGGCCGGCCACACTGGCCGTGTTCACACTACGTCTGCCCGGACACTAAACGCCCATCCCGACGGTATCTAGATCAGATCCCCTCTCCCGTGAGTGGGACATAACAAGTAAGTACTTCTCCCATTGGGATCTTTGATCTACTTCCGTTACATAGGCTTTTAGGAGATCGAGAATTGTTAGGTTAGCTATTTCACTTTGGCCATCCGTTTGCGGGTGATAGGCCGAAGAGAAGTTTAGCCTTGTCCCTAAGTTCTCAAAGAGACCCTTCCAAAAATTACTGGTCATTCTAGAATCTCTATCCGACACTATGGACATTGGCAAGCCATGGTACTTGAAGATTTGTGAAATGAACATGGTTACCATTTGATGGGCTTTGATAGTCTTTCTAACAGGTATAAAATGAGCTTGTTTACTGAACCTGTCTACTATCGTCCATATTCTTGTATTCCCATGGATAGACTTAGGCAATCCAAAGATAAAATCCATGGATATGCTCTCCCATGGTGAATTAGGGATTGGCAAAGGTTGAAGCAATCCAGGTTGCTTCCCTCTATCAAACTTCGGCTTTTGGCATAGAACGCATTCAGAAACATACTCTTGTATGTTTGCTTTCATAGTAGGCCAATAGAAATATGTTTCAATCCCCTTTAGGGTAGACTCAATCCCTCTATGCCCCGCATAAGGAGGAGCATGAGATTCATACATTACTTTCTCACAGAGTGAGTTAGAAACGCATTGTCTATTGCCATAGAGAAGATAACCATCTTGTAAAGTAAATGGTTCCTCTTTCTTCCCTAGTGCAAGGGCTGAAATCACATCTCTAAAATCGGGATCAATAGCATACGCATCTATCATAGAAGATCGATCATTGACAGTTGCTATGGAAACCGCATTCACTCTCTGCCGTCTTGAGAGTACATCGGCTACTTGATTATGCTTGCCAGCAATGTGAGCAATATGAAAATGAAATTGCGAAAGAAAGTTTGCCCACCTCATTTGTTTGTCGGAGAGCTTGGTCTGCGTCATGAAGTACTTAAGACTTTGGTGATCCATTCGCAGAATGAAAGGAGTCCACAATAAATAGTGCTTCCATAAGTCTAAGGCATGTAGAACTGCGAGGAGTTCCTTTTCATATATGCCTAGAGCTTGCTCAACAGGGTCAAGCCTTCGACTTTCATAGCCTATGGCGTGCCCTTCTTGGAGCAAAACAGCTCCAAGGCAATCACCACAAGCATCACATTGGACCTCAAATGGCTTTGAGAGATCCGGTAGAGTAAGCACAAGTTGAAGATAAGCTTTTCTTTAAGCTTTTCGAAAGCATTGTTCTCCTTAGCAAACCATGTATACCTAATGTTTTTCTTTGTTAGGTCATGTAATGGTCTTGCTATTAGTGAGAACTTTTCTATGAAGCATCTATAGTATGCACACATACCTATAAAGCATCTATAGTATGCACACATACCTATAAAGCTTCGTAGTTCATGAAGATTCCTTGGTTTAGGCCATCCTTTTATTACCTCTAATTTTGATGGATCCTTTTGGATGCCATCTTGAGAGATAATGTGACCTAAATACTGAATCTCTTGTAAGAAAAATTCACTTTTCTTTCGATTAACATAAAGTTTATTCTGTCTTAGAACTTGAAATATCAACTAATATTTCAACATGTCAAAGCCTAAAGAATGGAGCCAACTTGCAGATGCTGGCCGAGAGGCCTCAACCCTAAGAAGAACAAGTAACACAAGAAGTCCTCCCAACTTATGGGGACCCCGTCCGATGGGGCACCAAGTGAAATAAAGGATTAAAATAAAGCGGAACCCGCACACACACAAAAACTGCTGACGTGGCAAATTTCCAAAATTGCGCTGGTATGATGACGTGGCAGGCTGTACGGATTTTCGTGTTTTGCAATGGCTGATGACGTGGCAGGCTGTACGGGTTTCCGTGATTTACGCTGCCAGCTTTTTGGCTTTGCTTTTGGACCAGATGCTTTTGAGTTTGAATGCTTTTTACTGTAACTTGCTTTTGGGACCTAAGGCCTTTAAATATGAGGTTAGGGCTCATTCTCTGGCATGCTTCCTGGAGAAGGTGCAGAGTCCGGAGTATTGGCTTGTACTGTGTTGATGCAATATAAAGAAACATCGAAAGGGACGCCAAGGTTTAGGGCCAATACTCTCTGGGGTGGAATTCCGCCACTCCGTGTCGCATGTCGTCTCTCTCTCTCTCTCAATTCAATTGTTAATAAAGTGCTAAAAGTTTGTTCAATCTGTTCTTTCTCTATCGGCACGTGGTGCTCGTCTTGTGACAGTGAAGCTAACTCCTTGATCGAAAGAGCACAAAGGAGAAGCTAACTCGTTGATCAAAAGAGCCAAAAGAAGAAGCTAACTCCTTGATCAAAACAGCCGAAAGGAGAAGCTAACTCCTTAATCAAAACAGCCGATAGGAGAAGCTAACTCCTTGCTCAAAAGAGCAGAAAGGAGAAGCTAACTCCTTAATAAAAAGAGTAAATTGATTGTCCCTCGCAATGTCCCTCGGAAATTTTTGAGCTAACTTAAGTTGTTTTGCAGATATGCTATAATCGCGGACGATTACTCTCTTTCAAGAAGGGGAGATGTAACAAAGTGCTGACGTGTCAAAGCCTAAAGAATGGAGCCAACTTGCAGATGCTGGCCGAGGGGCCTAAACCCTAAGAAGAACAAGTAACAGAAGAAGTCCTCCCAACTTATGGGAACTCCGTCCGACAAGGCCCCAAGTGACATAAAGGATTAAAATAAAGGAGGATCCGCACACACACACAAAAACTGATGACGTGGCAGATTTCCAAAAATTGCGTTGGCATGATGACGTGGCAAGATGTACGGATTTTCGCGTTTTGCGCTTGCTGATGACGTGGCAGACTATATGGATTTCCGTGATTTATGCTGCCAGCTTTTTGGCTTTGCTTTTGGACCAGATGCTTTTGAGTTTGAAGGCTTTTTCTTGTAAACTGCTTTTGGGGCCTAGGGCCTTTAAATATGAGGTTAGGGCTCATTCTTTGGCATGCTTCCTGGAGAAGGTGCAAAATCTGGAGTACCGGCTTGTATTGTGTTGATGCAATATAAAGAAATACCGAAAGGGGCGCCAAGGTTTGGGGCCAATACTCTCTGGGGTGGAATTTCGCCACTCCGTGTCGCGTGTCGTCTCTCTCTCTCTCAGTTCAATTGTTAATGAAGTGCTAAAAGTCTGTTCAGTCTGTTCTCTCTCTATTGGCACGTGGCCGTCTTGTGACAGGAGGTGTTGCTTGTGTTTGTCTAATGAATTAAAGTAGATAATGATATCATCAAAGAACACTCCAGTAAAGGTTCGATGAGGTTTGAATAGCTTCTCCATCAAGCGGTTGAATGTGGCTTGTGCATTGGTCAAGCCAAAAGGCATGACAATGTATTCGTACAAAACAAACGTAGTGCGAAATGCGGTCTTTACAATGTCTTGATCAACTATCCTTATTTGATGATAGCTATCACAAAGTGATGACGTGGCTAAGGAGAAACCCTAATTTCAGGCTGAAAACCTAAAATCCCTACAAACCCTAAAATCTGCCAGAAACCCTAATTTCTGACAGCAAACCCTAATTTCTGCCGGGGTGCCATGTGGCAGCAGGAGAGCAGTACGGATTTCCGGAATTTGCGCCGCAAATTGCGCTGACAACTTTTGGGCGTTGCTTTTTGGACTCCACGCCATGTGAAAGAGAGAGAGCTTGCTTTTTTTTTTAAAGAAAAAAGACTCTCTAAGAGAGAGAGAGAACTGATGCTTTTTATTTTAAAAGCTTTTGGGGCTCTGCTTTTGGGCATCCCTTGTACCTTTAAATACGTGGTGAGGGCTTCACTTCTCAGAGCATCTGGACGCAGAGTCTAAGAGTGAAACCCTAGCCACACTCTTGTACTTTGATCTAATTAATATAAAAAGAAATACCGAAAGGGGCGCCAGTCTTTGGGGCCAATATCTCTAGGCACGGAACTCCGCCGGGCCAGTGCAAATCTATTGTGATCTGTGAATTGTTTTGAAGTGGTTATTTGGTGCTGTCGCGGTTGATTCTTGACTTGGAGTGTCCAAGTCTATTACAGTGGTATCAGAGCACGGCCAATTTCTCTTCTACGGGAAATCCGATCCCTAAACTTTTTTTTCCGCAGCACCTATGGCTTCAGGCAATGATCAATCGACTCCCTCTGCATCTGGAGATGCGGGCAAGGATCACAACAAAGATTCCGGCACGGAGTATGGCCCGCCTAGGCCTACTCCAGCAGAGCAGCGAGAGATGGAGCGTCGAAAATTGATTGATGATGCAACAAAGATGATGCCCAATTTTGCCAAGGACCCGAAGATGGCAAAATATATGAATTAGACCTCTTTGGAAGAGGTACAGACGGAGTGGCAGAGAACCACAATACCACTCCCGAAACCCGCTCTCAAGAAACCTTCTGCCTCCAAGAAATATACGGAGAAGGAACTGGAGAACGTGGTTGATGCACGAATTGCTCAGCTTTTCGACGTGCAAAAAAAGGACAAAAAGCACGGCAAAAAGCGGAAGAAAGCCACTCACTTCCTGGGATATTTGGGTCGTCGGTCGACTTTTGACAAGGCAAATAAATTGAAGAAGCGCAAAGGCTTACCCAGTTATTCTTCTTCTTCTGACAGTTCTTCTAGCTCTTCAGATTCGAGCGAAGAAGACAGAAAAAGCAAAAAGCGAACCAAGAAACAACGCTTCGGAAAGGGCAAGAAAAAGGCAAGGAAGTCTAAGTCTCGCCCAGTGAGTGACACTTCTACAGAGGACTCGTCTACGGACAGTTCAGACTCTGACAAAACGGAAACTTTTATGCGAACAAGAAGAATCTTCACAAAGCCAACCAATATGACTTTCTCGAAGATAAAAGCAAGAAAGTCCGAGAGTTTAAGGAAGGTGGCCAAGAACTTAAGTTTGATACTGTTTCGGGATACTCCGATGCTTCGAAGGCTTTGTCTTTTATGCAGCAGTTTGACATTGCTTTCGCGGGAGGACGCTATTTAGAGCACTCCAAGATTCAGAGAGCTGCCTCTTATTTTAAGGGGAGCACTTGGTGGTCCACGCTTCTATTAAGCAACACTATGCCAGTTACATGGCTGAAATTCAAGAGGCTTTTTATTTCTTCTTGGTTGACTCAAGAGTTTGAGCGAGATATACGAGCTGCTTGGAACCATCTCCGGATGACCAAGAGCGATACAGTGAATTCTTACTGTGAAAGATTCTGGAACTCTTTTCTACCCGCCTCTTCATTCAAGAAGTTCTCGTTCAGAGAACAGATTGAGCGGTTTACCTTGGGTCTACCTACAGAGATCCGAGACCACTGCTTGGAACAGAAGTAGCTTCTATTCAGGAGTTGATGAGTCATGCGAAGCGGGGCTTTGCAATTCACTCTGGCAGTCTGACCTACCCCACAGATGAGGTCGCGATAGAATGAACCGGACAGACTTCTGGGTATGAAAGTAGAAAAAGACAGAGCAACCCAGAGAAAAAGGATGCACGACCCAAGCTTACTCCTCAGGAGCGGACTCGCTTCATCAGGGAGGGAAAATGCTTTGGATGCGGGGAAACTGGACATATCTCCGTGAAGTGCCCTAAAAAGGCACAGAAAGAACAGAATGACAAGGACGACGAAAGGCCTGAGAGTTCGAGAGCAGCTGAGGACCGTGTACGAAAAGGCAAGATGAAAACAGGACTGGTTCCAGATTATGTGGGTACTGATCCCGACACCATGGATGAGAGTACGAACTTTCCCGAGCTTGGGGCAAAGTGAAAGATCAAGAGGCCCTGATTTTCTTTGATGGAGGAGCCAAGCCCAACTTCATTTCACCGGAATTGGCGGCGCGGCTCGAGATCACTCCCGATCGGATGCGACCACTTGCAGAGGCCGTTCTAGCGGCACCTGGCAAGGACGAGCCAATACACCTGTCATTGGCAAACTTCGGTTGCATTGTCAGGGATATTTGGGGCATGACGGCTTCTTCATAATGCCTTTGGAGGGTTGTGATGTTCTCTTAGGGATTCCCTGGTACCACAAGAACAATGCCGTGGTCGATTATCGGACGAGGAAAGCAACTTTGACTACAGAAAAGGACAGAACAATTGTACTTGATATCAAACTGAAGGGCGAGTCTGTCCCTATTGTATCGGCTTCGGCCATTTCAAAATTAATGAAATCCAGTCTGTTTGTTTACTCGATCTTTCTGAAAGAGTTGAGTGATGATGATAGGACAAATATGTCTAAACTTGATAAACTTGTGATGCTTGTGGTCGTAGTCTCGGTGCGGTCTTGATGCAAGAAGGCCATGTCATAGCTTACGAGAGCCATTTGTTCTCTAGGCCGGAAATGACAGCACAGATTTATGAGAAAGAGCTTTTGGAGGTTATCCATGCTCTTACTCAGTGGCGGCATGACCTACTCAGAGCGGATTTTACTGTCTTCACAGACCCTCAGAGTTTGCGCTACTTCTTGTCACAGAAGCAGCTATCGGAGAGCAGATGCGGTGGGCGAACATCTTGTCACAGTTTCACTTTCAAATTGTCCATGTGCAGGGACAAAAGAATGTGTTGGCAGATGCTTTGTCTCGGAAACCATTGGTTCTGGCTATTTCCGCGATACATCATAGGAGCTTCGAGGATATGGTTGATCAGTATGCCACAGATACAAATTTTGCAGATATTTTCACACGGATACGGGATGGGGAGACAGTAGCTGGATACTCCCTTCGGGAAGGCTACTTGATGAAAAAGACTATGTTGTGCGTTACACAGCCGTTGAGGGAAAAGGTTATGACTGAATGCCACTGTCCACCTTTTACGGGTCACCGCGGCATTGCTACCACCATGAAAGGGGTAGAGAGATACTTCTTTTGGCCGAGACTCAAGAAAGATGTGGAAGAGTTTGTACGCAGTTGTTTGGTATGCCAGAAGGTCAAGTTTGACAGGCATAGGGCACATGTAACAAATTGTTGACGTGTCAAAGCCCTGAAGAAGGGAGCCAACTTGCAGATGTCGGCCGAGGGGCCTAAACCCTAATTTCTGCCAGAAACCCTAACTGCTGAAACCCTAATTCTGGAAACCCTAACCCTAAAACCTGCAAACCCTAATTTCTGCCAAAAACCCTAACTGCTGAAACCCTAATTCTGGAAACCCTAACCCTAAAACCTGCAAACCCTAATTCTGCTGCCAGAAACCCTAAAATTGCAGAAACCCTAACCCTAACCCTAAGGACAGATTTCTGCGTTTTGCGCTGGCTGATGACGTGGCAGGCTGTACGGATTTCCGTGATTTACGCTGGCAGCTTTTGGCATTGCTTTTTGGACCAAAAGCTTTTGAGTTTGAAAGTTTTTATGTAGACTGCTTTTTGGACCAGAAGCTTTTGAGTTTGAAAGCTTTTCATGTAAACTGCTTTTTAGGCCAAGGGCCTTTAAATATGAGGCTAGGGCTCATTCTCTGGCATGCTTCCTGGAGAAGGTGCAGAGTCTGGAGTACCGGCTTGTACTTTGATGATGCAATATAAAGAAATACCGAAAGGGGCGCCAAGGTTTGGGGCCAATACTCTCTTGGGTGGAATTCCGCCACTCCGTGTCGCGTCTCTCTCTCTCTCTCTCTCTCTCTCTCTCTCTCTCTCTCTCTCTCTCTCTCTCTCTCTCTCTCTCTCTCAGTTCAGTTGTTATTGAAGTGCTAAAAGTCTGTTCAATCTGTTCTTTTCTATTGGCACGTGGTGCCCGCCTTGTGACAGTGGTATCAGAGCATCAGGCGTGTGCTTTTCTAAAAGCATACCGGTCCTACAAAAGAACAGACAGAGCTATTGGAATTTGATTCGAGGATATCTTCGCCCTACAACCCGGACTTATTAAAGAGCAGACAGAGCTTTATTCGAGAAGACTGATCAGCCACTCCCACCCTTACTTCATCGCGCATCGGGCGCGCTCCCGTCTTCACCGCAGTGTCTTACAGGGGATAAGCCAATTAAGATCACTTGCAAGAGAAGGATCCAGATTTGTTTCAAGTCACTGTTTTTTCTCAGAAGCAGTGCTATGCAGATGTTGATTTCTACAGCTACCAAGCAGCATACTCCAAAGTGCAACTTCTGGCAGAGTGGGGTATCCTGAAATGCTTGCCATGGAAACCCTAGCAGATTATAACTTGAAGTTTCTCGACATCTCCCAGTAGATGTCTCTTCACAAGTAGATGAACTTGGAGAGCGAGTGCGATTGCTATCATGGGACTACCATCACTGCCGAAGAAACATTGTTTGTTCAAGAGCTGATGGACCATGCTGTGCTCGGCTATGACCTTATGGAAGAAACCTAACCCTAATTTTTGGTGCAGGTTTCAGGATGGAAAGTCACTCGACTTTTCGAGCTCGATTGATGTCGAGATTGCTTTTTAAGTTTGAGTTCTGTTTGAGCTTGTTTGGTGATCCTGTTTGGAATTTGTTTGAAATGGATGCTATCTGTTTTGAACCTGTTTTGGTGCCGATTTGAATTGTTTGACTCTGGTTTGATACTGGTTTCAATGATTGGTGATTTTACTCCTGGGTGGAGAAGTGAGAAATACTGTTTTGGTATTGTTTGAACCTCGGAACGACACAGGCCGATGCCTGGGGAGCGTTTCGTTGTATGTTTGAAAACCTCCGAACGACGCAGGCCGATGCCTGGGGAGCGTTTGGTTGTATGCTTGTAAAATAATTGTTGGTGTGACTCCCGGCCCGAACCTGGATGGTTATGCGGGAGGAGTATTAAGAAGTCTGAGCAGTGGTTACTCTCAGCACCTCCAAACGACGCAGGCTGCGGTCTGGGGGGCGTTTGGTTGTAAAAGGCCTCTATATCTCCCGGCCCGGACCTTTTTAGGTTATGCGGGAGGAGTGATGAGGGAGTCATTGAATATCTCCCGGCCCGGACCTTGTTAGGTTATGCGGGAGGAGTGTTCATCGGCGGCTTTATGTTTCTATGTCATGTAACATGCATATGTGAGCATTTGTGTTGCATTGTGATGTGCCAAACACTGAATATTCCTAATTGGATGAGATTGCCTGGGTATGTAATTTTAGTGCATCAAGACACCCGAGGAAGATCAGTACGGTCTGGGTGTGATGGCTAATTTTACTACGCCGGAATATCAAGAGTTCCGATCTGGACGAAAGGAGAAGCTAACTCCTTGATCAAAACAGCCGATAGGAGCAGCTAACTCCTTGATCAAAAGAGCAGAAAGGACAAGCTAACTCCTTAATAAAAAGAGCAAACTGATTGTCCCTCAGAATGTCCCTCGGAAATTTTTGAGCTAACTTGAGTTGTTTTGCAGATATGCTGTAATCGCGGACAATTACTCTCTTTCAAGAAGGGGAGATGTAACAAATTGTTGACGTGTCAAAGCCCTGAAGAAGGGAGCCAACTTGCAGATGTCGGCCGAGGGGCCTAAACCCTAATTTCTGCCAGAAACCCTAACTGCTGAAACCCTAATTCTGGAAACCCTAACCCTAAAACCTGCAAACCCTAATATCTGCCAAAAAACCCTAACTGCTGAAACCCTAATTCTGGAAACCCTAACCCTAAAACCTGCAAACCCTAATTCTGCTGCCAGAAACCCTAAAATTGCAGAAACCCTAACCCTAACCCTAAGGACAGATTTCTGCGTTTTGCGCTGGCTGATGACGTGGCAGGCTGTACGGATTTCCGTGATTTACGCTGGCAGCTTTTGGCATTGCTTTTTGGACCAGAAGCTTTTGAGTTTGAAAGTTTTTATGTAGACTGCTTTTTGGACCAGAAGCTTTTGAGTTTGAAAGTTTTTATGTAGACTGCTTTTTGGACCAGAAGCTTTTGAGTTTGAAAGCTTTTCATGTAAACTGCTTTTTAGGCCAAGGGCCTTTAAATATGAGGCTAGGGCTCATTCTCTGGCATGCTTCCTGGAGAAGGTGCAGAGTCTGGAGTACCGGCTTGTACTTTGATGATGCAATATAAAGAAATACCGAAAGGGGCGCCAAGGTTTGGGGCCAATACTCTCTAATTCCGCCACTCCGTGTCGCGTGTCGTCTCTCTCTCTCTCTCTCTCTCTCTCTCTCTCTCTCTCTCTCTCTCTCTCTCTCTCTCTCTCTCTCTCTCTCTCTCTCAGTTCAGTTGTTATTGAAGTGCTAAAAGTTTGTTCAGTCTGTTCTTTTCTATTGGCACGTGGTGCCCGCCTTGTGACAGCACAGGGATTGTCACAGCCTTTACCCATACTCACCTGCCCTTGGGAAAGTATAGCGATGGATTTCATTTTTTATCTCCCGAGAACACAGAGTGGTCACGATGGTATCTGGACTGTTATTGACAGATGTAGCAAACAGGCTCATTTCATTCCAGTGAAGAAAACAATCAAGCCAGATCACTTAGCGAGACTGTTTGTGGCCCAGATTTTCAGATTACATGGCATGCCTGAGACGATTGTCTCCAACAGAGACCCCAGATTTACGAGTTTGTTTTGGAAGGCAATTTGGGAGAACATTGGAACGCGGTTGCAGTTCTCGTCATCGTTCCACCCGCAAACTAACGGGCAATCCGACATTGGCAATTCAGTGGTTCTAGATTTATTGAAGTCTTATATCTCAGATCAGAAGACTCAATGGGAAAGATATTTACCTTTGGTGGAATTTGCCTACAATAACACGATACACTCTTCGACGGGGAAGGCGCTATTTGAGATTGTTGAAGGTGCTGCGAAGGTTCCACCCTTCCTGAGCACGAAAGATAAGATCTTTGAAGCGGATGAATATACGCGAGATCTCGATACGGCTTTTGCCAAGGTTTGCGAGACTTAGCAGAAGTCTCAAGAACAACGGAAAAAGGCAACCGATCGCCATCGTCGCGACATGAAATTGAAGGAGGATGATTGCGTGCTCTTACGTTTTGAGAAGGCACGCCTACGAAAGAAAAAGGGAAAGGAGAGGCTTTTTCCAAAGCTTAGTATGCGATACTACGGCCCTTTCCAGATTACTGAAAAGATAAATGATGTCTCCTTCCGATTGAAACTGCCAGATACTTGGAGGATTCACAATGCATTTCATGTGAGTCTCTTGAAACCTTTTAAAGGTGATGTGCCCGATGATGGGGAGCCTGATGAGCAACCCGAAGTGGACGAAAACGAGGAGATCCTTGTTCCTGAAAAGATTTTGGCACATAAGCATACGAAGTGAAGGGGATCGGGGAGCACCACAGACAGAGAGTGAGAGAGAGAGAAGGAGACACACATACGATGTGGGTGGGGAGACTCAAAGAGTGAGCAGCCCCCTATACACTTATGCTATGTATAAGGTATACAAGTCAGTGGGCGCCCAGACTCTGGGCGGCCGGGCAAGGCACAGGAGCCTATACCCCAACAACCTCCCACTTAAAGGCGACTGTGCCTTTAAGCAAGAGAATCAGTCTAAAGACTACAAAAGGCGAGAGAAAACCGCTCTCAACCGATGTCCACTAGCTGGCTGTGATCGTGTGCATCCAGCTGTCCTACTCCCGTGTAAGTCCATACACCACCAGACGTACCGCACACGTACTGCAAGTATGTACGCAATACCTACATATCTCCCTCATGCACTATGCCATCATCAGTCAACAAACGACTGACAACCCCAACTGCAAATGCTCCCACTACAGCTGCGATATCCGGTCTCAAGATCAACATCTCATACATGAGACCACCGAATGACGATGCAATGCTAGCGGGCCCTGCTAGCTCTACGGAGCATGCATCAACATATATATCCCTGGCAATAGGCATCTCTGACTGACAAGGCGTGTCAGCCACATGCATCTCCTAATTGTCCGTAAAAGACGCATCAACCTGTCGTGCAACCTCAGAGCAAACCAGCTGCTCTAGGTGTCTGCTGGAAGACATATCCTGCACAACTATGTCCCCATGCTCACTGTCGAGCATAGAAAGGAATGAATGCATAATCGCTGACATCTCAGCCTCCTCTACAATCATCCACTGCAAACATGACCACTCAATCTGCTGTGACTCACTAGAGCTCTCATGCTCTAACTCCGTATGCATAGACTCTTGCACAACGTCCTCCTGTCGTGACTCACTAGAGCAAGACCGCTCTACCTGTCTATCCTGCATAGAAGTATCTCGCACAACTGACTCTCTGCTTTGCTCAGTCACTAGCACAGCATGCATGTCTGACTCTGTCACCTCTCTGTGTGACTGCTCAAGTCGTGCCCCAACTGTGTGCAAAACGAGCTCACTACTCTGCACTCCATGCAAAGTACCCTGCAACCCACAAGCAAAAGAGACTCGCCTGCTCTCTCGCTCTCTACCTGGCTGCGTGATCACAGAGACAACACCGTCTCTCGCGTGATCCACATGCAATGGGTAACCTGTACCACTCCTGGCACCTCTCGCAATCACTAGCGAACCCAAATGCATCACAAAATCTCGCTCTCGTAGCGAAATCTGACATCCACAATCTCTAAGCTGACCAATCGAGATCAGACTCACTGTCAAATCTGGTACATAGCGCACATGCCGTAACAAGTAAGATGCACCACTCGATAATGACAGTCTCACATCTCCTGCACCTGGTCTGTAAAGACAGTAAAATCCATTCCGAGTAGGTAATGCCGCCACTGTGTAAGAGCATGGATGGTCGCCAAAAGCTCTTTCTCATAGATCTCTGCTGTCATCTCCAGCCTAGAGAACAAACGGCTCTCGTAAGCTATGACATGGCCTTCTTGCATCAAGACCGCACCCAGACTACGACCACAAGCATCACAATATACTTCAAATGACTTCTGCATGTCCGCCAAAGTCAAAATAGGTCCCGTAGTCAATTTCTCTTTCAATGTCCGAAAGGGAGTCACCTCTGTGGGTCCCCACGACAAAGGTACTCCTTTCTGTGTCAAGGGATGCAAAGGGGAAGCAACCTCTGCAAACTTTCGTATGAACCGCCTGTAGTACGAACACAGTCCCAAGAAGCTTCTAACTTCATGGACATTCCTCAAATCCGGCCAATCACGGATAGTCTCTATCTTGGCCAGGTCCATTTGCACTCCTGCTCTGTTGACACAATATGTCCCAAAAAGTGCATCTCTAGTAGGAAAAATTAACTTTTCTTTGCATTCATCACTAACGTGTGATCTCGTAATGCCTGAAAGACTTGAAGCAGATGATCTCTGTGTTCGGCCTCATTCTTCGAGAAAACAATGATGTCCTCAAAGAAAGTGCCAACAAATAGCATGTACTCTCGAAAACTCATGTCCATCATCCGGTTAAATGTCGCAGGAGCATTGGTTAAGCCAAAAGGCATCACCAAAAGTTCAAATAACCCAAAAGTCGTCCGAAAAGCTGTCTTGTAGACGTCTCCTGGCGCTATCCTGATCTGATAATATCCACTCTTCAAGTCAATCCTGCTAAAGCACGAGGATCCCTGTAACCTGTCGAGTATATCATCGATCCTAGGAATCGGAAATCTCTTCTTGATGGTGATTTGTTGAGAGTGCTATAATCGATGCACATAATTCAAGATCCATCTTTCTTCAAAACCAACAACACTGGAGAGCAGTACGATGAAGTACTAAGCTGGACAAGACCCTTTTCCAAGAGGTCTTTCATTGGGTTCATAATCTTTTCATTCTGTACTCGGCTCACACGGTAAGGTGGCCGATTCGGTGGCGTGCTTCCATGTATCAGATCAATGGTCTGATCTTCAAGCCCTCTGAAAAGCAATCGGCATGAGTGTGGAGAAAAATCTTGGCGTTCTTTTGATCAGGTCAAAACATATTCAACCTTTATCCATCGTTCAGTTCTCTTCCAAAAGAATGAGTAAGAAACTGAAGTTCATTAAGTACAATCTCTAAGCCCTTCATTTATCAAAGTAACTTTCTCGGCCCGGTAGTCAACCACGGCGTAGTTCTTGTGGTACCAAGGGATCCTGAGTAGAACGTCACTCGCGTGCCCTGAACACCCCTGTTAAATGTCACAGGAGCATTCGTTAAGCCAAAAGGCATCACCAAAAACTCAAATAACCCAAAAGTCGTCCGAAAAGGTGTCTTGTAGACATCTCTCGACGCTATCCTGATCTGATGATATCTTCTCTTCAAGTTAATCCTGCTAAAGCACGAGGATCCGTGTAACCTATCGAGTATATCATCGATCCTAGGAATCGGAAATCTCTTCTCGATGGTGATTTCGTTGAGTGCTATCATCGATGCACATTCTCCAAGATCCGTCTTTCTTTAAAACCAACACCACTGGAGAGGAATACGGTGAAGTACTAGGCTGGACAAGACCCTTTTCCAAGAGGTCTTTCACTTGGTTCATAATCTCTTCATTTTGTGCTGGGCTCACACGGTAGGGTGGCCGGTTCAATGACGTGCTTCTAGGTATCAAATCAATGGTATGATCTTCAGGCCCTCTGAAAAGCAATCGGCATGAGTGTGGAGAAAAATCTTGGCGTTCTTTAGATCAGGTCAAAACATATTCAACCTTTATCCATCGTTCAATTCTCTCCCCTGTCATTGCAAACAAAGTTTGCCAATGCGCGATGTAATGGCAACATCCTATCCGGGTGCCAGTCGAACTACCTCCGCTTGTGGCGTGAGTCTGTCGGACGTAATTCCAAATGGAGCCGCCAATTCCAAGTGAAAAGAAGTTGGCCTCGGCTCCTTCAAAAGAGCTTCCTGACCCTTCACTTTGCCCCAAAAGCGGCAAAGTTTGTACTTTCATTCATTAGATTCGGTGCAGGTCCCACGCCATGTGGTACCAGTTCTGCTTTTCTATCTGTCTTTTTTGCCACATTCCTCAGCTGCTCTCGAACTCTCAGGCCTGTCGTCGTCTTTATCATTCTGTTCTTTTTGTGCCTTTTTAGGGCACTTCGCGGAGATATGTCCATGTTCCCCGCATCCAAAGCACTTCCCCTCTTTGATGAAGCGAGCTCTCTCCTCAGGAGTAAGCTTGGGTCGTGCATCCTTTTTCTCTGGGTTGCTATTTTTTCTTTCTACTTTCATTCCCAAAAGTCTGTTCGGCTCGTTGTGTCATGGCCTTATCTGTGGGGTAGGTCAAACTGCCAGAGTGAATGGCAAAGCCCCGCTTCGCATGACTCATCAACTCCTAAATAGAAGCTGACTTCTCTTCCAAGCAGTGATCTCGGATCTCTGTAGGTAGACCCAAGGTAAACCGCTCAATCTGTTCTCTGAACGAGATCATCTTGAATGAAGAGGCGGGTAGAAAAGAGCTCCATAATCTTTCACAATAAGCATTGATTGTGTCTTTCTTGTTCATCCGAAGATGGTTCCAAGTAGCTCGTATATCTCATTCATATTCTTGCGTTAACCAAGAAGAAATAAAAAGCTTCTTAAATTTCAGACATGTAACTGGCGCAGTCTTGTTTAAAAGAAGTGTGGACCACCAAGTACGAGCATTCCTCTTAAAGTAAGAGGCAGCTCACCGAATCTTGGAGTGCTCTGAATAGCGTCCTCCCGCGAAAGCGATGTCAAACTGCTGTATAAAAGACAAAGCCTTCGAAGCATCTGAGTATCCTGAAAAAGTATCAAACTTCATCGAGTGGCCACCTTCCTTAAACTCTCGGACGTTCTTGCTTTTATCTTCGAGAAAGTCATACAAGTTGGCTTCGTAAAAATTCTTCTTGTTCGCATAAAAGTTTCCGTTGTCAGAGTTTGAACTGTCCGTAGACGAGTCCTCTGTAGAAGTGTCACTCACTGGGCGAGACTTAGACTTCCTTGCCTTTTTCTTGCCCTTTCCGAAGCGTTGTTTCTTGCTTCGCTTTTTGCTTTTCTTGTCTTCTTCGCTCGAGTCTCAAGAGCTAGAAGAAGCGTAAGAAGAAGAAGAAGAAGAAGAACTGGGTAGGTCTTCAAACTTGACGCGCTTCCTCAATTTCTTTGCCTTGTCAAATGTCGACCGACGACCCAAATATCCCGGGAAGTCAGTGCCTCTCTTCTGCTGTTTGCCGTGCTTTTTGCCTTTCGTTTGCACGTCGAAAAGCTGAGCAATCCGTGCATCAACCACGTTCTCCAGTTCCTTCTCCGTATAATTCTTGGAGGCAGAAGGTTTCTTGAGAGCGGGTTTTGGGAGTGGTGTTGTGGTTCTTTGCCACTCCATCTGTACCTCTTCCAAAGAGGCCTGGTTCATATATTTTGCCATCTACGGAGCCTTGGCAAAATTAAGCATCATCTTTGTTGCATCATCAATCAATTTTCGACGCTCCATCTCTCTTTGCTCCGCCTGAGTAGGCCGAGGCGGGCCATACTCTCTGTCTGAATCTTCGTTGTGATCCCAGCCCGCATCTCCAGATGCAGAGGAAGTCGACTGATCATTGCCTGAAGCCATAGGTGCCGCGGAAAAAAAAAAATCGGGGATCGGATTTCCCGTAGAAGAGAAATCGGCCGTGCTTTGATACCACTGTAACAAACTTGGACACTCCAAGTCAAGAATCAATCACGACAGCACCAAATAACCACTTCAAACAATTCACAGATCACAATAGATTTGCACTGGCCCGGCGGAGTTCCGTGCCTAGAGATATTGGCCCCAAAGACTGGCGCCCCTTTCCGTATTTCTTTTTGTATTAATCAATCATCAAAGTACAAGAGAGCGGTTAGGGTTTCACTCTCAGACTCTGCGTCCAGATGCTCTAAGAAGTGAAGCCCTCACCACTTATTTAAAGATACAAGGGATGCCCAAAAGCAGAGCCCCAAAAGCTTTTAAAATAAAAAGCATCAGTTTTCTCTCTCTCTTAGAGAGTCTTTTCTTTTTTTTTTATTAAAAAAAAAAAGCAAAATTCGCGTCCCTCATCATTTTTATTTTATTTTTTCAACCTCCGCGATTTCCGGAAATTAGGGTTTTTGGCAGAAATTAGGGTTTGCAAGAATTTTAGGGTTTTTGGCAGAAATTAGGGTTTTTGTTGTCCGCCACGTCATAACTTTGTGACACATACTGGTTGGCTTTATAAAAATTCTTATTGTTCGCATAAAAGTTTCCGTCATCGGAGTCTGAACTGTCTGTAGAAGAGTCCTCAGTAGAACTGTCAGTCACTGGGTAAGATTTAGGCTTCTTTGCCTTTCTCTTGCCCTTTCCAAAGCGTTGTTTCTTGCTTCGCTTTTTGCCTTGCCTGTCTTCTTCGCTCGAATCTGAAGAGCTAGAAGAACTGTCAGAAAAAGAAGAAGAAGAAAAACTGGGTACTCCTTCAAAGCGAACATGCTTCTTCTGTTTCTTTGCTTTGTCAAATGTCGACTGACGACCCAAATAACCCACGAAGTCAATGCCTTTCTTCTGCTTTTTGCCATGCTTTTTGGGTTTCTTCTGCGCGTCAAAAAGCTGAGCAATCCGTGCATCAACCACCTCTTTTAATTCCTTCTCTAGATATTGCTTGTGATCAGAAGGTTTCTTGAGAGCGGGTTCTGAAAAGAAGTCTCGCTCATATATTTTTCTAGTTTCGGATCCTTCGCAAAAATGAGCATCATCTATGTTGCATCGCCAATCAATTGACGACACTTCATCTCTATTTGCTCCGCCTGAGTTGGCCGAGGCGGCCATACTGTGCCGGAATCTTCGTTGTGATCCCTGCCCGCATCTCCGGATGCGGAGGGAGTCGATTGATCCTTGCGAGAAGCCATAGGTGCCGCGGAAAAAAAATTGGGGATCGGATTTCCCATAGAAGAGAAATCGGCCGTGCTCTGATACCACTGTATAACTTGGACACTCCAAGTCAAGAATCAATCACGATAGCACCAAATAACCACTTCAAAACAATTCACAGATCACAATAGAGTTGCATTGGCCCGACGGAGTTTCCTGCCTAGAGATACTGTCCCCAAAGACTGGCGCCCCTTTCGGTATTTCTTTATGTATTAATCAATGTCAAAGTGCAAGAGAGCGGTTAAGGTTTCACTCTCATACTCTGCATCCAGATGCCCTGCAGAGTGAGCCCTCACCGCTTATTTAAAGTTTACAAGGGATGCCCAAAAGCAGAGCCCCAAAAGCTTCAGTTCCAAAAGCAAACTCTCTTTTTGTTTCTCTCACAAACTCACTTGAGTTTTTACAAAATAAAGCAATCAATTCTCTCTCTCTCTCTCCTTGCCCATGCGTAGAGAAAAAGTAACAAGCTGCCGTCGTTGAAAGGCTTGAAAAGCACCGAAAATCCGTACTGCTTGCCACGTGGCATTTCTGCCGCCAGTTTTAGGGTTTCAGCCAGCAGTTAGGGTTAGGGTTTCCCAAAATTAGGGTTTTTGCAAATTAGGGTTTCTGGAAGAAATTAGATTTCGCAAGCTTTAGGGTTTTTGGTAAAAATTAGGGTTTCTGCTCTCGATAGCCACGTCATCACTTTGTGACAGTATGAATTCTTCGTGATGCCTTTTGGACTCACTAATACACCAGCCACATTCAACAGAATGATAGATTGAATCTTTCAATCATATAGAAAGTTTTCTTCGATGACGTCTTAATCTTCTCAAAGATGGAAGAAGAACACTTAAAGCATCTCGCATTAGTGTTTGAACTACACAAACACAAATTATTTGTGAATGCTAAGAAGAGTGAGTTCTTTCTAAAAGAAATTCACTACTTGGGCCATATAGTATCTCACAACCACGTGAGAATGGACCCTGATAAGATTCAAGCAGTTGTAGAATGGCCTACGCCAACTACAGTACATGATCTACGATGTTTTCACGGCCTTTGTTCCTATTATCGGGGTTCCATTCGAGCCTTTGCCGCCATAGCAAGTCTTCTCCATGGTCTGACAAAGAAGCGGATTCCATTCCATTGGGGACCTGGAGAAAAACAAGCTTTTGAAAAGCTTAAGTATCTACTTAGTCACAGACTTGTCTCACCGTCCTTGATCTTCGCAAACCTTTTGAGGTGTACTGTGATGCATCTGGAGATTGTGTAGGAGCAGTTTTGACCAAGAGAGTCACGCCATAGCCTACGAAAGTCGACGCCTTATAGATGCAGAGTGGCGTGCTTCCATTTATGAGAAACAGCTAATGGCAGTAATTAATGCTCTTTCCATTTCATAACATTATCTGTTAGGAGCCGATTTTATAATCAAAACAAATCATCAGAGTCTTCGCTACTTTCTCACAAAGAGAAAGTTATCAGAAAAGCAGATGAGATGGGACAACTTTCTTTCAATGTTCCATTTTCAGATTTTACACACTTCTGGAACAAAGAATGCGGTTGCAGATGCTCTCTCTAGGCATCCAAAGATCGATGCAATGACAACAATTTTATCATGAGGAACTAGAATCTCTCAGTGAGATGTATCCTCAAGATCCAGACTTCGCTACAATTTGGGTAGATCTTCAAGCTGGTCACTCAAGGCCACCTTATTCCATTAGAGATAATACGCTATATCGTCAACAAGCAATATGCATAGCTCAACCCTTATGACAGAAGGTGATGGATGAAGCACATAATTCTCCTTATGCCGGGCATCAAGAAATTGCTGCTACCACTAGCGCCCTCGAAAGATATTTCTTTTGGCCAACTCTCCGGGCGGACATTGAAAAATATGTACGCGAGTGTTTAGTATGCCAAAAAGTGAAATATGACAGACATAAAGTTTATGGCAAGCTTCAGTGTAATAGACTTGGACACTCCAAGTCAAGAATCGATCACGACAGCACCAAATAACCACTTCAAAACAATTCACAGATCACAATAGATTTGCACTGGCCCGGCGGAGTTCCGTGCCTAGAGATATTGGCCCCAAAGACTAGCGCCCCTTTCGGTATTTCTTTTTGTATTAATCAATCATCAAAGTACACGAGAGTGGCTAGGGTTTCACTCTCAGACTCTGCGTCCATGTGCTCTGAGTAGTGAGGCCCTCACCACTAATTTAAGGGTTACAAGGGATGCCCAAAAGCAGAGCCCCAAAAGCTTGAAAGCAAAAGCAGATTCTCTCTCTCTCTCAATGAGAGTCAGTAAAAAGCAAGTTCTCTTTTTCTCTTTCTTTCTCCCAAATCAAAGCGAAAAGCTAAGATTTGCATCGCTCAAAATTTCACCAAAAAATTATAATAATAATAAAAATAATATTCCGCCTCCGCGATTTCCGAAAAGTAGGGTTTTTGGCAAAAATTAGGTTTTGCAGGAAGTTTAGGGTTTCTGCTGTCCGCCACGTCATCACTTTGTGACATACCCCCCTCTTGAAATCATTGTAATCGACCGCAATTACGCCTGCAAAACCGACAAAAGCCATAAACCGTCTTAGCAGACACTGACTGTTAGTACCTACGTACTAGGAACACACATCTAGCACATGTACGAAATCGACAGTCACATCACACGACATCACAGGACATCACCACACATCACATGACATTCAACATTCATTCGGATCTTAGACCATGATTTATCGGCAATGTAGCTAGCAATCACATATAGGTCCAATCGGGACCTCAACGATGTCCGATTGTCTAACCCCTATTGCAACCATGTCTATTCGAGATCAATCAGACCAAAATGCTGCAGTCATTTCGGCTATCAGTTCCTGCACTCACAAGAAGTCAAGAACAAATCAGTATCATATCAGGAATTCCATTTCATAAAGTCATCCAGCAGAATACTGTCAGCTCTCAGTATCCCTGAAGCTCAGAGAGACATCAGTGACTTTAGTATCAAAATCGAGGCATCCGTTGACAGAGGAGCGGAGTAACTCCCCTCTTGTGCATCCCACTCCACCAGATCTCCGGCCAAGCTCAATTCTGGGTTCCGTTTGGAGTAGACTATGCTAAACCAAAACATCGAGGTAAAGTTTCACAATCCGAGGAGTGGTCCTCCCCTCCATCCACTTCGCATCAAATGCAGGAAAGTTCTTGAACGTTACCAAGAACCCGCCTTCGGACTTTACCTTTCTTCGTATCATTATGTGCCAAAATCTGTTCAGGAACAAGGATCTCCTCGTTTTCTTCCACTGCGGGTTGCTCATCAGGCTCCCCATCATCAGGCACATCACCCTTAACAAGGTTCAAGAGACTCACATGCAATGCATTATGAATCCTCCAAGTATCTGGCAGTTCCAATCGGAAGGAGACATCATTTATCTTGTCAGTGATCTGGAAAGGTCCGTAGTATCACATACTAAGCTTTGGAAAAAGCCTCTCCTTTCCCTTTTTATTTCGCAGGCGTGCCTTCTCAAAAGTAAGAGCACCCAATCATCCTCCTTCAATTTCAAGTCGCGACGATGGCGATCCGCTGCCTTCTTCTGTCGTTCTTGAGACTCTGTAAAGTCTCGGGAACCTTGGCAAAAGCCGTATCCAAATCTCGCGAATATTCATCCACTTCCAATATCTAATCTTTCGTGCTCAGGAAGGATGGAACCTTCGTAGCACTTTCAACAATCTCACATGGCATCTTCCCCGTCGAAGAGTGTATCGTGTTATTGTAGGCAAATTCCACCAAAGGTAAGTTCTTTTCCCATTGAGTCTTCTTATCTGAGATAGAAGACTTCGATAAATCTAAAATCACTGAATTGGCAATCTCAAATTGCCCGTCAGTCTGCAAGTGGAACGATGACGAGAACTGCAACCGCGTGCCAATGTTCTCCCAAATTGCCTTCCAAAAAAAACTCATAAATCTGGGGTCTCTGTCGAAGACAATCGTCTCAGACGTGCGATGTAATCGGAAAATCATCGTGATCATTCTATATTCTCGGGAGATCAAAAAAAATAAAATCCAATTCAATATTTTCCCAGGGGCGGGTGGGTATAGGTAAAGGCTGTAACAATCCCTGTGCCTTATGCCTGTCAAACTTGACCTTCTGGCATACCAAGCAACTGCGCACAAACTCTTCCACATCCTTCTTCACTCTCCGCCAAAAGAAATCTCTCTCTACCCCTTTCATGGTGGTAGCAATGCCGCGGTGACCCGTAAAAGGTGGACAGTGGCAATCAGTCATAACCTTTTCCCTCAACGGCTGTGTAACGCACAACATAGTCTTTTTCATCAAGTAGCCTTCCCGAAGGGAGTATCCAGCTATTGTCTCCCCATCCCGTAACCGTGTGAAAATATCTGCAAAATCTGTATCTGTGGCACACTGATCGACCATATCCTCGAAGCTCCTATGATGTATCGCGGAAATAGCCAGAACCAACGGTTTTCGAGACAAAGCATCTGCCACCACATTCTTTTGTCCCTGCACATGGACAATCTGGAAGTGGAACTGTGACAAGATGTTCACCCACCGCATCTGCTTTTCCGAAAGCTGCTTCTATGACAAGAAGTAGCGCAAACTCTGATGGTTTGTAAAGACAGTAAAATCCGCTCCTAGTAGGTAATGCCGCCACTGAGTAAGAGCGTGGATAACCGCCAAAAGCTCTTTCCCATAGATCTGTGTTGTCATCTCCGGCCTAGAGAACAAACGGCTCTCGTAAGCTATGACATGGCCTTCTTGCATCAAGACCGTACCCAGACTACGACCACAAGCATCACAAAACACTTCAAATGACTTCTGCAAGTCCGACAAAGTCAAAATAGGTCCCGTAGTCAATTTCTCTTTCAATGTCCGAAAGGCAGTCACCTCTCTGGGTCCCCACGAAAAAGGTACTCCTTTCTGTGTCTAGGTATGCAAAGGGGAAGCAACCTCTGCAAACTTTCGTATGAACCGCCTGTAGTACGAACACAGTTCCAAGAAGCTTCCAACTTTATGGACATTCCTCAAATCGAGCAAATCACGGATAGTCTCTATCTTGGCCGGGTCCATTTGCACTCCTGCTGCTGACACAATGTGTCCCAAAAAGTGTATCTTTGGTAGGAAAAAATTCACTTTTTTTTTTGCATTAATCACTAGCGTGTGATCTCGTAATGCCTGAAAGACTTGAAGCAGATGATCTCTGTGTTCTGCCTCATTCTTCGAGAAAACAATGATGTCCTCAAAGAAAGAGCCAACAAATAGCCTGTACTCTCGAAAAATCCTATCCATCATCCAGTTAAATGTCGTAGGAGCATTGGTTAAGCCAAAAGGCATCACCAAAAACTCAAATAACCCAAAAGTCGTCCGAAAAGCTGTCTTATAGACATCTCCTGGCGCTATCCTGATCTGATGATATCCACCCTTCAAGTCAATCCTGCTAAAGCACGAGGATCGCTGTAACCTGTCGAGTATATCATCGATCCTAGGAATCGGAAATCTGTTCTTGATGGTGATTTCGTTGAGAGTGCTATAATCGATGCACATTCTCCAAGATCCGTCTTTCTTCAAAACCAACAACACTGGAGAGCAATACGGTGAAGTACTAGGCTGGACAAGACCCTTTTCCAAGAGGTCTTTCACTGAGTTCGTAATCTTTTCATTCTATACTCGGCTCACACGATAAGGTGGGCGATTCGGTGGCGTGCTTCCAGATATCAGATCAATGGTATGATCTTCAGCCCCTCTCAAAAGCAATCGGCATGAGCGTGGAGAAAAAATCTTGGCGTTCTTTTCTTCAGGTCAAAACATATTCAACCTTTATCCATCGTTCAGTACTCCCAAAAGAATGAGTAAGAAAACTGAAGTTCATCAAGTACAATCTCTAAGCCCTTCATTTATCAAAGTCGCTTTCTCGGTCCGGTAGTCAACCACGGCGTAGTTCTTGTGGTACCAAGGGATCCCAAGTAGAACGTCACTCGCGTGCCCTCAACACCCCTGTCATTGCAAACGAAGTTTGCCAATGCTCGGTGTAATGGCAACATCCCATCCGGGTGCCAGTCGAACTACCTCCGCCTATGGCGTAAGTCTGTCGGGCGTAATTCCAAATCGAGCCGCCAATTCCAAGTGAAAAGAAGTTGGCCTTGGCTCCTTCAAAAGAGCTTCCTGATCCTTCACTTTGCCCTAAAAAAAAGCGGCAAAGTTTGTACTTTCATTCATTTGATTCGGTGCAAGTCCCACGCCATGTGGTACCAGTTCTACTTTTCTATCTGCCTTTTCTGCCACATTCCTCAGCTGCTCTCGAACTCTCAGACCTGTCGTCGTTTTTATCATGCTGTTCTTTCTGTGCCTTGTTAGGGCACTTCCCGGAGATATGTCCATGTTCCCCGCATCCAAAGCACTTCCCCTCTCTAATGAAGCGAGCTCTCTTCTCAGGAGTAAGCTTGGGTCGTGCATCCTTTTGCTCTGGGTTGCTCTTTTTCTTTCTACTTTCATTCCCAAAAGTCTGTTCGGCTCGTTGTGTCATGGCCTCATCTGTGGGGTAGGTCAAACTGCCAGAGTGAATGGCAAAGCCCCGCTTCGCATGACTCATCAACTCCTGAATAGAAGCTGACTTCTGTTCCAAGCAGTGATCTCGGATCTCTGTAGGTAGACCCAAGGTAAACCGCTCAATTTGTTCTCTGAACAAGATCTTCTTGAATGAAGAGGCGGGTAGAAAAGAGCTCTAGAATCTTTCACAATAAGCATTGATTGTATCTTTCTTAGTCATCCGGAGATGATTCTAAGCAGCTCGTATATCTCGCTCAAACTCTTGAGTCAACCAAGAAGAAATAAAAAGCCTCTTAAATTTCAGCCATTTAACTGGCGCAGTCTTGTTTAAAAGAAGCGTGGACCACCAAGTACGAGCATTCCCCTTAAAGTAAGAGGCAACTCTCCGAATCTTGGAGTGCTCTGAATAGCGTCCTCCCGCGAAAGCGATGTCAAATTGCTGTATAAAAGACAAAGCCTTCGAAGCATCTGAGTATCCTGAAAAAGTATCAAACTTGATCGAGTGGCCACCTTCCTTAAACTCTCGTACTTTCTTGCTTTCATCTTCGAGAAAACCATATTGGTTGGCTTTGTAAAAATTCTTCTTGTTCGCATAAAACTTTCCGTCATCGGAATCTGAGCTGTCTGTAGACGAGTCCTCAGTAGACCTGTCAGTCTCTGGGCGAGATGTAGCCTTCTTTGCCTTTTTCTTGCCCTTTCCGAAGCTTTGTTTCTTGCTTCGCTTTTTACCTTTTCTGTCTTCTTCGCTCGAATCCGAGGAGCTAGAAGAACTATCAGAAGAAGAAGAAGAAGAACTGGGTACATAGTAAAGGGACATAGTAAGCGGAAGACAGACTCTCTAACAGACATGGACACTCCAAGTCAGAATCAATCGCGACAGCACCAAATAACCAGTTCAAAAAAATTCACAGATCACAATAGATTTGCACTGGCCCGGCGGAGTTCCGTGCCTAGAGATATTGGCCCCAAAGACTGACGTCCCTTTCGGTATTTCTTTATGTATTAATCAATGTCAAAGTACAAAGAGCGGTTAGGGTTTCACTCTCATACTCTGCGTCCAGATGCTCTGAGAAGTGAGGCCCTCACCGCATATAAAAAGGTTACAAGGGATGCCCAAAAGCAAAGCCCCAAAAGCTTAAAATCAAAAGCAGAGTCTCTCTCTTTCTCTCAATGAGAGCAACAATAAAATAAAGCATGTTCTTTCTCTCTCTCAAAGCGTAGCAAAAAGCCAGGAATAATGCCTCGCTAGCTGCTTTTTATTCCAGCCCGCTTTTTTCGCCGCAAATTCCGAAAGCCTTCGTACACTGCTACCACGTGGCACTGCCCCACCTGTTTAGGGTTTCCAGTCAGCAGTTAGGGTTGGGGTTTCTAGAAATTATGGTTTCTGAAAATTAGGGTTTCTAGCAAAAATTAGGGTTTGCAGGAATTTTAGGGTTTCTGGCAGAATTTAGGGTTTCTGATGTCGGTAGCCACGTCATCACTTTGTGACATACCCCCCTCTTGAAAGCATTGTAATCGACCGCGATTACACCTGCAAAACCGACAAAAGCCATAAACCGGCTTAGCAGACACTGATCCTAGCTACTAGGAACACACATCTAGCACATGTACTAAATCAACAGTCACATCACACGACATCACAAGACATCACATGACATTCAACATTCATTGGGATCTTAGAGCATGATTTATCGGCAATGTAGCTAGCAATCACATCTAGGTCCAATCGGAACCTCATTGATGTCCGATTGAGTAACCCCTATTGCAACCATGTCTATTCGAGATCAATCAGACCAAAATGTTGCAGTCATTTCGTCTATCAGTTCCTGCACTTAAGAGAAGTCAAGAACAAATCAGTATCATAATCACGAATTTCATTTCATTAAGTCATACAGCAGAATACTGTCAGCTTTCAGTATCCCTGAAGCTCAAAGAGACATCAGTGACTCTACTATCTAAATCAAGGCATCTATTGACAAAGGAGCGGAGCAACTCCCCTCTTGTGCATCCCTCTGCACCAGATCTCCGGCCAACCTGAATTTTGGGTTCCGTTTGGAGTAGACTATGCTAACCCAAAAGCATCGAGGTAAAGTTTCTCAATCTGAGGAATATCTGCTAGGTCCTCCTCCTCCATCCACTTCGCATCCAATGCAGGATAGTTCTTGAACTTAACCAAGAACCGCCTTCAGACTTTACCTTTATTCTTCGTATCCTTGTGTGCCAACATCTATTCAGGAACAAGGATCTCCTCGTCTTCTTCCACTTCGGGTTGCTCATCAGGCTCCCCATCATCAGGCGCATCACCCTTAAAGGTTTCAAGAGACTCACATGGAATGCATTGTGAATCCTCCAAGTATATGGCAGTTTCAATCGGAAGGAGACATCATTTATCTTTTCAGTGATCTGGAAAGGTCCGTAGTATCGCATACTAACTTTAGAAAAAGCCTCTCCTTTCTCTTTTTCTTTCGTAGGCGTGCCTTCTCAAAACGTAAGAGCACCCAATCATCCTCCTTCAATTTCAAATCGCGACGATAGCAATCCGCTGCCTTTTTCTGTCGTTCTTGAGACTTCTGCAAAGTCCTACGAACCTTGCAAAAGCCGTATCCAAATCTCGCGTATATTCATCCGCTTCAAAGATCTTATCTTTTGTGCTTAGGAAGGGTGGGAACCTTCGCAGCACCTTCAACAATCTCAAATAGCGCCTTCCCCGTCGAAGAGTGTATCGTGTTATTATAGGCAAATTCCACCAAAGGTAAGTACTTTTCCCATTGAGTCTTCTGATTAGAGATATAAGACTTCAATAAATCTAGAACCACTGAATTTGCAATCTCAGATTGCCCATCAATCTGCGGGTGGAATGGTGACAAGAACTGCAACCGCGTGCCAATGTTCTCCCAAATTGCCTTCCAAAACAAACTCGTGAATCTGGGGTCTTTGTCGGAGACAATCGTCTCAGGCATGCCATGTAATCTAAAGATCTAGGCCACAAACAGTCTCGCTAAGTGATCCGGCTTGACTGTTTTCTTCACTGGAATGAAATGAGCCTGTTTGCTAAATCTGTCAATAATAGACCAAATACCATCGTGACCACTCTGTGTTCTCGGAAGATCAAAAATGAAATCCATCGCAATACTTTCCCAGGGGCAGGTGGGTATGGGTAAACGCTGTAACAATCCCTGTGCCTCATGCCTGTCAAACTTGACCTTCTAGCATACTAAGCAACTGCGCACAAACTCTTCCCCATCCTTTTTTAGTCTCGTCCAAAAGAAGTATCTCTCTACCCCCTTCATGGTGGTACCAATGCCGCGGTGACCCGTAAAAGGTAGACAGTGGCATTCAATCATAACCGTTTCCCTCAACGGCTATGTAACGCACAACATAGTCTTTCTCATCAAGTAGCCTTCCCGAAGGGAGTATCTAGCTATTGTCTCCCCATCCCGTATCCGTGTGAAAATATCTGCAAAATTTGTATCTGTGGCATATTGATCGACCATATCCTCGAAGCTCCTATGATGTATCGCGGAAATAGCCAGAACCAACAGCTTCCAAGACAAAGCATCTGCCACCACATTCTTCTGTCCCTTATCATGAACAATCTGGAAGTGAAACTGTGACAAGATGTTCTCCCACCGCATCTGCTTTTCCGAAAGCTGCTTCTGTGACAAGAAGTAGCGCAAACTCTGATGGTCTGTAAAGACAGTAAAATCCGCTCCGAGTAGGTAATGCCACCACTGTGTAAGAGCATGGATAACCGCCAAAAGCTCTTTCTCGTAAATCATCTCCGGCCTTGAGAACAATCGGCTCTCGTAAGCAATGACATGGCCTTCTTGCATCAAGACCGCACCCAGACTACGACCACAAGCATCACAATATACTTCAAATGACTTCTGCAAGTCCGGCAAAGTCAAAAATGGTCCCGTAGTCAATTTCTCTTTCAAGGTCCGAAAGGCCAGTCATCTCTATGGATCCCTCCGAGAAAGGGACTCCTTTCTATGTCACGATATGCAAAGGGGAAGCAACCTCTGCAAACTTTCGTATGAACCACCTGTAGTACGAACACAATCCCAAGAGGCTTCTAACTTCGTGGACATTCTTCAAATCGGGCCAATCACGGATAGTCTCTATCTTGGCCGGATCCATTTGCACTCCAATTGCTAAGACAATGTGTCCCAAAAAGTGTATCTCTGGTAGGAAAAAATTCACTTTTCTTTGCATTAATCACTAACTTGTGATCTCGTAATGCCTGAAAGACTTGAAGGAAATGATCTCTGTATTCTGGCTCATTCTTGGAGAAAACAATGATGTCGTCAAAGAAAGTAACAACAAATAGCCTGTACTCTTGAAAACTCTTGTCTATCATCCGGTTAAATGTCGTAGGAGCATTGGTTAAGCCAAAAGGCATCACCAAAAACTCAAATAACCCAAAAGTAGTCCGAAAGGTAGTCTTGTAGACATCTCCCGGCGCGATTCGAATCTAATGATATCCACTCTTCAAATCAATCTTGCTAAAACACGAGGATCCATGTAAACTGAGTATATCATCGATCCTAGGAATCGGAAATCTGTTCTTGATGGTGATTTTGTTAAGAGCTCTATAATCGATGCACATCCTCCAAGATCCATCTTTCTTTAAGACCAACAACACTGGAGAGCAATACGGTGAAGTACTAGGCTGGACAAGACCCTTTTCCAAGAGGTCTTTCACTTGGTTCATAATCTCTTCATTATGTGCTCGGCTCACATGGCAAGGTGGCCGGTTCAGTGGTGTGCTTCCAGGTATCAGATCAATGGTATGATCTTGAGGACGAGCAGGTGGTAACTCTCCTCGTAGGCCCTCTGAGAAGCAATCGGCGTGAGAGTGGAGAAAATCTTGGCATTCTTTATCAAGTTTAGACATATTTGTCATAGCCTTTATCACTCAATTCTTTCATAAAGATCCAGTAAACAAACAGACTAGATTTCATTAATTTTGAAATGGCCGAAGCCGATACAACAGGGACAGACTCGGCCTTCAGTTTAATATCAAGTACAATTGTTTTGCCCTTTTTTGTAGTCAAAGTCGCTTTTCTCGCCCGATAGTCGACCACGGCGTTGTTCTTGCGGTACCAGGGAATCCCTAAGAGAACATCACAACCCTCCAAAGGCATTATGAAGAAGTCCTCATGCCCTAAATACCCCTGACAATGCAACCGAAGTTTGCCAATGACAGGTGTAATGGCTACGTCCCTATCGGGTGCCGCTGGAACTGCCTCTCCAAGTGGTCCCATCCGATCAGGAGTAATCTCGAGCCACGCCGCCAATTCCGGTGAAATGAAGTTGGCAGCTCCTCCATCAAAGAAAATCAGGGCCTCTTGATCTTTCACTTTGCCCCAAGCTCGGCAAAGTTCTGTACTCTCATCCATGGTGTCAGGATCGGTACCCACACAATCTGGAACCAGTCCTGTTTTCATCTTGCCTTTTCGTCCACGTTCCTGAGCTGCTCTCGAACTCTCAGGCCTGTCGTCATCCTTATCATTCTGTTCTCACGCCTGTCGTCGTCCTTATCATTCAGGCACTTCGCGGAGATGTGTCCCTGTTCCCCGCATGCAAAGCACTTCCCCTCCTTGATGAATCGAGCTCGCTCCTGAGGAGTAAGCTTGGGTCGTGCATCCTTTTTCTTTGTGTTGCTCTTTTTCTTTCTACTTTCATTTCCAGAAGTCTGTTCAGCTCGTTGTGTCATGTTCTCATCTGTGGGGTAAGTCAGACTGCCAGAGTGAATGGCAAAGCCCCGTTTCGCATGACTCATCAACTCCTGAATAGAAGCTGACTTCTGCTCCAAGCAATGATCGCGGATCTCTGTAGGTAGACCCAAGGTGAACCGCTCAATCTGTTCTCTGAACGAGATCTTCTTGAATGAAGAGGCGGGTAGAAAACAGCTCCAGAATGTTTCACAATAAGCATTGATAGTATCTTTCTTGGTCATCCGAAGATGGTTCCAAGCAGCTCGTGTATCTCGTTCATATTCTTGCGTCAACCAAGAAGAAATAAAAAGCTTTTTAAATTTCAGCCATTTAACTGGCGCAGTCTTGTTTAAAAGAAGCGTGGACCACCAAGTACGAGCATTCCCCTTAAGATAAGAGGTAGCTCTCCGAATCTTGGAGTGCTCTGAATAGCGTCCTCCCGCGAAAGCAATGTCAAATTGCTGTATAAAAGACAGCTTTCAAAGCATCTGAGTATCCTGAAAAGTATCAAACTTGATCGAGTGGCCACCTTCCTTAAACTCTCGGACTTTCTTGCTTTTATCTTCGAGAAAGTCATACTGGTTGGCTTTGTAAAAATTCTTCTTGTTCGCATAAAAGTTTCCATCATCAGAATCTGAGAATCTGAGCTATCTGTAGACGAGTCCTCAATAGAACTATCAATCTCTGGGCGAGATTTAGCCTTCTTTGCCCTTTTCTTGCCCTTTACGAAGCTTTGTTTCTTGCTTCACTTTTTACCTTTTCTGTCTTCTTCGCTCGAATCTGAAGAGCTAGAAGAACTGTCAGAAAAAGAAGAAGAAGAAGAACTGGGTACTCCTTCAAATCGAACACGCTTCTTTTGTTTCTTTGCCTTGTCAAAAATCGACTGACGACCTAAATATCCCGGGAAGCCTATGCTTTTCTTCTGTTTTTTGCCGTGCTTTTTGCCTTCCTTTTGCGCGTCAAAAAGCTGAGTAATCCGTGCATCAACCACCTCTTGTAATTCCTTCTCTGAGTACTGTTTGTGATCAGAAGGTTTGTTGAGAGCGGGTTTCAGAGGTGATGTAGTGGTTTTCTACCACTGTACATGCACTTCCTGAAAAGAAGTCTCGCTCATATATTTTGCTAGTTTCGAATCCTTCGCAAAACTAAGCATCATCTTTGTTGCATCGCCGATCAATTGACGACGCTTCATCTCTCTTTGCTCTGCCTGAGTAGGCCGAGGCGGGCCATACTCTCTGTCTGAATCTTTGTTGTGATCCCTGCTCGCATCTTCAAATGCAGAGGGAGTCGACTGATCCTTGCGTGAAGCCATAGGTGCCGCGGAAAAAAAATTGGGGATCGTACCACTGTAACAGACTTGGACACTCCAAGTCAAGAATCAATCGCGACAGCACCAAATAACCACTTCAAAACAATTCAAAGATCACAATAGATTTGCACTGGCCCGGCGGAGTTCCGTGCCTAGAGATATTGGCCCCAAAGACTGGCGGCCCTTTCGGTATTTCTTTATGTATTAATCAATGTCAAAGTACAAAGAGTGGTTAGGGTTTCACTCTCAGACTCTGCGTCCAGATGCTCTGAGAAGTGAGGCCCTCACTGCATATAAAAAGGTTACAAGGGATGCCCAAAAGCAAAGCCCCAAAAGCTTAAAATCAAAAGCAAATTCTCTCTCTCTCCCAATGAGAGCAACAATAAAATAAAGCATGTTCTTTCTCTCTCTCAAAGCGTAGCAAAAAGCCAGCAATAATGCGTCGCTAGCTGCTTTTTATTCCAGCGTGCTTTTTTCGCCGCAAATTCCGGAAGCCTCCGTACATTGTTGCCACGTGGCACTACCCCGCCTGATTAGGTTTTCCAGTCAGCAGTTAGGGTTAGGGTTTCCAGAAATTAGGGTTTCTGAAAATTAAGGTTTCTGGCAGAAATTAGGGTTTGCAAGAATTTTAGGGTTTCTGGCAGAATTTAGGGTTTCTGCTGTCGGTAGCCACATCATCACTTTGTGACATACTCTCATTCATGAGAGCTTCCGTGGATTTTTGTGGAAGATAAGACTCTCATTTACGAGAGCTTCCCAAAATCTCGCAGCAGAGGGAAAATCCTCTCAGTATTCAAAGAGTAGTTCTCTCACTCTCTCAGTCAGAAGCAGCAAAGAAAGAATAGAGGACGGGCTTTTGCCCCCTTCCTGTGCTTGTAAAGATTCTCCCTTAGTAATAAAGATATTCTCTAGTGTGAAGCTTTCTCTCTCTCTCTCTCCAATTCTCTTGAGTATTTGAAGTACAATTAAAAGTTAGTTTTACTATTTTTGTGACAGTCGAGGACAATGATGACGACGACGAGGACGGCTGAAAACTGAAAACGCTAGGGCTGAATGCTAAAATCTGGAAACTCTGAGCTGCTGCTGAATACTAGCACTCTGTCTCGACGAGGATGGCGATGACGACGACTCGACGATGATGCGCTGAAAACGCAGATGCTGAAATCTGAAAACAGCGGGCTGAAACTGAAATGCTGGCTGATCCGACGGTACGGCGAGGATCTATTGCGGGTTAGGTGAGGTCTACGAAGCCAAGGGGTCAATCTGCAATGGCTAAGGGCGGAAATCTGAAAACGCTAACCTGTAGGGCTGGATCGGACTACAGACTGCTGAAAACGCTAGGTGGATCTGCATGATGCAAAAACGCTAGGCCTGATCCGCAAACTGCAAATGCCAAGTGCTGGGATCTGAAAACGCTGAGGTTCCCTACTGGTCTTGCTGCAGAGATGCACTGCAAGTTGCCTGAACTTCTTCTACTGCCTCTTCTGCCTGTAGTGAGCGGCCCCTCTTCTCCTTATATAGCAAATCCAGATTGGGTCGAGCATGCTCCCCTTCAGCCCACGACGCCATAAAATGGATAAATAAAATGATAAAAAAGCCAAATAATGTACTGCCGCGACTTTGGGTACACTGACCAGGAAGTGAACATGCTGGTTGGTGTTGGGTTGTGCAATTAGAGGATATGCAACTACTCTAAGTGCCTGGACATGCACGGCATGCGCACAGGCTCACAAAGGTGCCAGAACACTTCCTAAGCTAACCTCAACCCTAGACCTGAGATAGATTGCCCACATGCACATAGGGTTAGATGTGCACCTGACAGGCCGAGGGCCAATAAATGTGTGCCATGGGCTCATTCTCCAGCACGCTCCCCCATGAGATGTAGAGGATGGAGTATCGGCGTTGTATTGAGTTCAAGCAATATAAAAAAATATCGAAAGGGGCGCCAAGGTTTGGGGCCAGTGCTCTCTTGGGGTTGTACTCACCACTCCATGTCTCGTGTGTCGTGCATCTCTTTCAGTTCAGTTGTTATTTGAAGTGCTTAAAGTTGTTCAGTCTGTTCTTCTTCGTTGGCACGTGGTGCCCGTTCTCGTGACACACACATGCTGAGTATGGAATTGCACGCCTAAACAGATTTCATTACATGTACACGGATGTTGGACTTGTGGATCCTTTTGCATCCCAATGTTTCGGGGTACACGTTTCGGCATAATGCTCATTCTGCATAGATCAGTGGTATGTCCTCAACATGCAACAATTTGATGAGTTTGTATGCGAAACTAGAGTTAAATCTGTCTATTTTATGTGTGCCAATCATAGTTGCATTTAAACTCGTTTAAAAAAGTTTGAAAAATTTGAAGTTTAAAATCGGGTTTCAAACCTAACCCTGATTGGGTTTTACAAATTGGGTTTCTTTCACAATAGTCGTTGATTCACGAATCATTCTAGTGCATAATGTTATATCATCATGAAAATAGAGCATGCTTGCAAATGCTTTATTTTAATACTAAATGGTTATTTGGACTTGAATGCTACAAATTAATTTTAAAATGCTCAGAAATTAGGGTTGCATTCAAATGGCCTACAGGTCCAAATCAAACTTGTTTGATTGGCATTTCAAAAGGATACGGTGCCAATAACTACTTCTCAATGGAACAAAAGTTCAAAGAGCCTCAGATCATATATTGCTTCTGCCTCCACTTCTAGTTCTGAGATACTCCCTTATTTGGCCATGATGCTCATGGAAAGGTCGAGTCAAATAATTTTATAACGGCACTGGGATTATTCCCTTGCAAACTGTGTGGGGAGTTTTCATTTACAGGAATTTGAGTTTAAGAAAACTTTCATATGTGCAACAAACCCTGAAATCATAAGATATTCACTAAACATAATCAAAACTCTCTTCGAGCACCAACTACAGTCCTGACAGAAAGTGTCCAAAACCATCTAATAGCCAAAAAACAATACCTGAATTCCACTGGCATCATGAGAAACATCTCTATCACCCAGACCTTCTGTAATGTCAGGTGGCCTCGTCAATAGCTCGCTTGTGTGACTTGAGGAATTAATCTGGATTACGAAAGATATCAAAGCTGCAAACATTGAATCTGCCCAACTTTGTTCTTCTTTCAACCTCCTCATGGTTTCTTCTTTAACCCAGCAATTACTGAACGTAAGCTTCTTAACTTCCCCTCAATTATCTCTGTCAAGTGCAACTGAGAACAATCTGTCATTCAAGCATCCAATAAATAATCACAGTGGAGCTTTTTTTTAATGTACCAGCTTTTGTTCCAGTAACAGAGAATGTTGCTTTGCATGTTGATTAGACAGAATTTCCTGCAAGGTCGCAAGTTGTGCAATATTTAAAATTGACATTACGAACCGCAGCTTGTAAATTATCAAAGGTCAAACAAACAAAAAATGACAAAACCTTGCACACATTTGCAGGACTCAAGGGCCTGCATTGCTATTCAAAGCCTTTCTTTGATTGAGATGATACAATCAAGCAAAAAAGTACACAGTGCACTGTGCGAGCTTCCTTTTTATGCCAGATATTGAAATTTTAAGTGGAACACTTCAATCGCATTCTTAACTACATGGAGCTTCAAGAAAGTAGTCCTGGGATCACCACACGACTGCTATCGCCCTGCTTATATAAAAAAGTTTCCATTTGAAAGCTAGGATTAATCTGCATTCTCTATTGTTTATTGCCTTAAAGTATTGGATTAGAGACCAGCAGCTCAATTGCTTTCCCATGGGCAATTTCAAACCCTTCATACCTATTCACTCGTGCCAACTTCTTCCATCAAGCTCAACCCTTGCTTTCTATGCATTTACTTGTGCGCTCTGAAACCTTCAGCATGTTCCACACACACACACACACACACAAAAATTCATTCAGAATATACTTAAGATGATCTACACACATTAAATGTAACACACACACACACACACACACACACACACACACACACACAAGAAAATGGCAATGACTTACACTCACAATATCGCATTTCAACTGCAAGTGCAAGGATGCAATCAATGCAAGGTGGCACGTGGTGCATTTAAAACCTTGCGCTATGTTGATATGCAAGGCACAAAAGCATCCAAATTTTTACAATCAAGAGCAAGTAGAAGCTGATTTTGGCTTTAAATCACGATGCTTGGAATAAAATGATAAAGAATCACATAAGCACAGTATGAAACAACTTGGAAGTGGCCCAGGAAAAAGAAACCCAATTACAAAAGATCACATGCTCATTGACTTTGAAGACGGCCATGGCTCCTAGCCAAACTAGTATGAGATGCAATCACACTTGCCCCCCGCATTGAGGACAGGAGATATTTCATTCCAATAAAAGATTTGCTGTGAACCACACATCTTTGAGAAAATGTGCTCACAAGGAATGTTGGTGTAGGCCCTCGCCCCCCCCCTCCATCTCACCTGCATTGAGGAGCGTTTGAGGCAGCCGCTTGTTTGGAACCCAATGGTCAGCACACAGCAAGGCCACATGGTTGGTAGCAAACCTCATGTCTCTTGGGTCCCATGGCAGAGGGTCCACCCCCCTCATGTCTTGCAGCTGAATGCTCTGACTATCCTCGGAAAGTAGTGTAAATTGCAGCCAGTTCCCAAAAATGAGTTCCTTAGGTATGGATAGGTTCTGTTAGTCCTTGCCTATAGTCTTCTAGAATTTGAGCATGTGCCAAGATGTTGTAGACGCTATACCTTTAGAGTGGCACACCCCTCTTGAGCCAGCATCTCCCAATTGGATGGGGGATTTCACGTAACTAGAGGTCCTCATTTCCGTTAGGGCTTGCTCAGACACATGTTCTTGCATGTTCTTTGAGTTTCACAGGGAGGGTCGCCTCCACGGAGTCACTGACGAGGCATCAGAGGTGGTTGAGAGTTGCTTTCAACGGATCAGAGTTGGACATCAATGGGAGGACTTGTATCATAGACCCCGACCCGTCAGATCTCGAGTCAAGACACTGGTGACTCTGGGCTTGCAAAAGCCGCCCTTTGGTGCAAGTGCAGTGGGATCCCCAGGGAGTGGTTTTGGTGGGATCCCTTCACTCCAATTGATCACCTGGGGACCCCCTTCTACCAGTACACAGCTCAACTGGGTTGCCACATACTAACAGCACGGAGAGAGGCTCGTCCTGCTGTAGCAATTCACTGGTAGGATGAAGGTCTTATGTCTGTGTTCTTGGCAGGATTTTGGGACAGGAAACAGACGAGGAGCGTCACCATGTTCTAGTGGCTAGTTGCACATTGAGCTACTGCAGTCGGGAGTTGGTTGGTGCACAGCGGCCTCAGTATGTGCCACTTGTGACCACCCACTTAGGACCCAGCGTCACTGTTTCTGGGATTGCCGCATGGCACAGCAAGATTGGCTTCAGATTCTTCAGCTGATGCCTGCACTTTCTACAGCCAGCCAGTACACTCGGGGTGTTGTAGCTTGGTCCACACTCACGGGCCCAATACTTCGTTTTGAGATGGCTTCAATCAGCAGGATGATTGTGATGCAAGAGCCGGCCTACACTCCAGCCGGCCACAGAGCTCGTCCCTCAGGAGTGGAGCAGAGATAGAGAGTCGTGTTGGGAGCTCATTTGCAGCCTGACACTGGTTCATTTGGCAAGCCCGCTGCTTCCGCATCTCTGAGGCTCGACCCGTCCCACCGGCCAGTGACATTTGGTTGAAGCTGATCCATACACTCAAGGGCCAGTTTGAGAAACTTCACGGCAGCTCCGATCACATGCGGAAGCACCACGAGGCCTTCTTACGACTTTGGCACCCAACGCCCTTCTTCACCATGGTTCATGGCACGCCTATATGGCAGTACCGTCCACCAGTGTGGTTTGTTTCCTCCTCCAATTTCCTGATTTAGCCATCATTGTACATATTTTTCCTTTCATTCAGAGAGTCCCCCACATTTTGATGTAGCCCTCTCTAGCAGGGGCAGGTTGTAGCCCGTTGGGCAGTTTTCTTAACTAATGGAAGTATTTTTTCTTACAAGAAGAAGGAATGTTGGTAACCACAGTGAAAGATTTCAGTTTTTAGGAAACAACGCTTTTCAGAAAAATAAGCTCAAAATCTAGCAATATTTAAGAGCTTCACCAATTTTTTAGCATCATTGCAAGTCCAAGGAATTCTTTACTTATAATAATGGCCTATATAACCTAGCAGACCAAACAGGCCCAAACAAATGCCAAGTTCAGTTTAGAAAGGCATACAGCTCACTTCTTCCAACTGCCTCTCTAAGACAATCACCGACTCTTTGGCAGCACAAACTTCTTCTTGCAAAGCAGCCTGCATTAAAAGCTTCATCTTGTTATTATATTGCTTTAGAAAAGTATCCACCTAACATTCCAGAAGAAATAGAGAACAACTTCACATCCTACTTACCATGGCAGCTCCAGACTCCTTTACTTGACAGCTCAACCTCTCCAGTTCTTGTTTGGTGTTCCCGAATGCCCAGCTGCTTGCCCCGTCTTGCAGCAAAACTGCACCCTTATCCTGAATGTTCTGAGCGTGTTCTCCATCACTTAGCTCGCTACGAATTTTCCAAAAGAACTGCACAACCTGTAAATTCAATTGAGGTGGCATAATGCATACAATGAAGTACAGTCATCAAAAATAAAGGAGCTATTTTTTATCAGCAGTACATCATGGAGTTTTTCTGACTCCTCACGGGCTGCATTTGCTTGCTCTTGTAAAATCTGGAAACATTTCTTCTGCTCAAGCAGATTTGAGGTTAGTAGGCCTAACCTGCATATGAAGACGATACAAGCGGGTCAGTGAGGTAGACAGAGTTTCACAACTAACGCACATTCCTATCTACAACGTTCTTTCTTTGTCTGTGTGTGCAGCTTTGAAACAAATCCAATTTAAAATACCTTCCTTCTAGCTGATGTACTTTATCGATGAGTTTCGCCTCCTGCTCAAGACAGTTCTCCACCTGAAAAGGCCAAACAATTATAGAGAGAGAACAATGAATGCTCTTAAATCAAATATTTGTGCCAAACCTCTAAAAGTGCTTGATCTCTCTGCACAAGAGCAGTTGCAGCTTCACCCTGAAAGAACTTTATTTCCTTGCCCAGTTCAAGATTCTGTTAATAAGGGAGGAGACAAAGCAATTTAGCTTTTCAGTTTCCACACTTTAAAGCTGAGCGCATATTACAGTTAGAATTGGGAAACCCTACCTTATCTGTCTCAGACTTCAAAAGGTCAGCGAAGTGAGCCTATTTGAAACAAAGATTAAAAACTTTAGCTACACTTCTACCATTTTAATTTATTACAATCACATGGAAATGTTGGCAAGTTTGCTAACCTTTATTTGTTGAACTTCTGTCAGTTCATCCTGCAACTTTTGATTCTTCACAATGCATGCCTGCAGCTTTTGCTTCCACAATTCCATCTCTTGCTCAAGGCCAGTGATCCTGGAAAGTGGCTGAATCATTAATGATGCAGCAATATAAGTACTAAGAGATGAACTTCTGGTTTTCCCTACACATAACTGACTGGCCTTCTAAAGCTGGTTGGTCTTAAAGATTTGTTTGGTCATTGAAATTTGACAATTTTTAACTTCCCAAACAGTTTGGCTTTGTAACTTATAACTTAAAGATCAAAAGGTGCTCATAGATCTTGTTGAGGACTCAGCAGAGTATACCACTCTGCAATCCACACTCGCATTGTAAACTCACAAACAGTCTGATGTTGTAGCTTCCAACTTGAAGATCAACAGGTGCTCATAATCTTGACGAAACCACTTTGTACCATGCACTCCATGTCAAATTTAAGCAAGAGTGTTTAAACATGTTGAGAAGGATGCTATATGACACAAGCCACCCTTCAAAAGGGTTCTGAAATAAACAAAGAAAGATGCGGGCACCTTTCTGCAGAAATTAATCAATAGAGCATACCTTCGAGCCTGTATTTGAGAGGATATGTCAACTTTGCTTGGCATTCCTGAATGTTGCATGCATAATTGCTCCACATCAAGCCGAAGTTCATCACGCTCTACAATAAAGAAACTCAAAGTTCAGATTTTGCCTTGTACAGACAAATGTGAGAGGCACCCAAGTTGTAGCGTGTAGCACACGACATGAACTGAAATGTTTATTTTAAGTCTGCAAAAGTCCTAAAAGACCTGTAAGACCAGAGTACTACATCATCATCATATGATCCCAAATGTCTACTGTCCAGTGTAGAAAGTATAAAAAAGACTAAGATTAAAAAGCTAAAAAAACCATAAGTGAAGCAGTAGAGCCAACTGGTGGTCTATCTGCCAAGCCTGATCTCCTCAGTGGGCTGCCCCCTATAAGCCTAAGCTTGAGTTCCACGCTTGTAAAAACATTTTCTTTCTTGCAAAGTCTCATCTTAAAACTTGTAGCTAATTCTCAGAGGATGTAAAAAGCTTCTGAACTGATCTTTACTTTTCCCCTTTCAAAAATTGGCACCATCATACTAAGCAGCAAAAGCCAAGGAAAAGGTGTAAAATCAATATTCTTGCTTCAAAGGCCTCTGCCTCCAAGCTGCATTCCAACACAAAGTACATGTGGAACCACAGATAATCGGACCAATTACAATGCCATGTAGTGGCAAAAGATCTCGAAGGTTGTGGCTACTGAGGAAACCAATACCAAGTGCAACCCACAGAGAAATCAAGAAGAAAGACCACCAAGCCATACGCAACCACCTTGTTCAAGTTGCTGAATGTGTTGCATTAATATTGCATTACTCTTCACCCTTTCCTCCATCCTTCAAAACAGGTTCTAGCCCTGAGATCAAAAAATACTACACAACATCACAAGCACATCAAAGGCATTCTGGCAATAATTTCCCATGAAAAAAGACTACAAAAGAGGAGCTGTTCAGTGGACATTGCACAAATGACTTATTTTCCAATAATTGTACTTCAATTCATGGATTTAAAAAGTGAAACAAAGATGGACTCCATTCAACGCTTCTTAAACTGATGAATGATACTAAGAAAGTCTGATTGCAGTTTTTATTGTAGAGCGTTATAAGCATCATGTACTCCTATCATGGTGAGATATGTGAGTAACAATTTGTGACACACGTTCTTCAATCAGTGGACATCTCATTGTGTCACGGTGCCTAACATGACTCTCAAACAAAGTAATTTATGAACATGATTCTTTTGGTTATAACATTTATTTTTGGGAACATTTGATGCATCTAGAGAAGCTAGGTACTTAAATATGTTTGATCAAGATACACCTCAAGTAATAAATGCTAAGCAATTCCCGCATGTTGAACTAGTGGGATGGTTTAGAAGAGCCACACATAAGTACATGGGAAGGGGCTTTCGAAACCACGTGTTGGAGTGAGCCGTGGTTGTACTACGAGCTGAATGAGGTGTGTTTCAAACTCATAAGTGAGCAAAATGACACTTAAAGTGTGCAAAGAGCAGTGCATTGGATGTATTGTTTCCACTACCTGAACGGTGCCTATTGTTTTTGGCATGCGATGGTGGTATTGATCTAAAGATTTCCAGCTTGCACCCATGGCATATGTGATGCATGATTTTGTTTGCTTGCTGTTTTATGACAGTGTACCGACAAAGTGTCCAAACACCTCCATGTAACACTCATAAAAACACACCCATCGCACGCCTCCTTCACCTTCCCCCCTGCTCTCACACTAGTACCACCCCCCACACACACCCCCACCCCCCCCC
>NW_028221874.1:0-33938 GCF_014529385.1 Adiantum capillus-veneris
TGATATTGATATCTCAAAACTGGATGGATACTAACATGTAGCCATTGGTTCCCACTCCACAAATATAAACCTTGGCATGAGCATACCCGGGCTATTACACATGTGTAAAAGTAACTTTCCATAGTGATCAGGCTCTTTCTCATCCTTTAAGTACGATCATACAAGTGAACTTCCTCCAACTCCCTTGAAATGTATGGCATATCAAATTGTTGAGTATCATGTTGCAATGTTTTTGTGCGAGCATTCATATCCCCAAATACAATAACATCACCTTCACCTTTGAAATAAGCAATGTCCTCTTCCAAATCAGAAAATGTGGGATCTCTATCCATGCAAGCATAAAAGGGAGAATCATGATGAGGAATGTAGCAACGGCTACAAAAATGTGCTCTTTTTGGTGTCATAATTTTCACCATACATAACGTTTGTACTTGTCATCTTTCACAATTGATACAAAATCTTCCAATCCTTTCTTAACCATACATGCTACCCCTCCTTGTCCTCTTCGTGCTTGAGATTCTTTGACCACATCAATGAATGTATCATTGTAATCCTCCAAGCCGTTAATCCTTTGTGTATCATGCCCCAATTTTCAACAAGAAGTACAACAGCGGCTTTGCTTGTAGTTCATCAATGTCAACCCCCGCATTCCGGTAACCATGACAATTCCAAAGCATATTTTCAATGTAACTCGGTCTCATAGGTCACTGTTGAGCCAGCAGAGGATCACACCCACATTTTTGCTCACACCCATCATTTTGTAACCATTGATTGTAATAAATGTCTTTCCGACATTAATTTTGATTTGAGCCATTCATTAAGTAACGGGACTCAATTGAGTTTCCAGCTTGTAATCCCGAAGTAATTTCACCTGTTGATGTAAATAATTAGAGATGTTCTCACCTCCAAGGCTGAGGTATATAAGCCAAAGTTTTGTAACCTAGGGAGATTCAATTATTAATCAAAGTGAGTTTTTGAGCGCCGTGACTGTGTCTGAGAGAGAGAGAGAGAGAGAGAGAGAGAGAGAGAGAGAGAGAGAGAAGAGAGAGTCTTATCTTCTTGCTACGCGAGCTACGGGGCCGCCATTGGAGAAGCGACACCGCCATTGTGTTAGCAACGGTGAGAGCTACGCACAGATACCAAGAGTGCGCGCTATCGGCTTCTATGTGTGGTAAGTTCCTACGAGCTTCGGTGTGAGTTTTCTTCCAACTCGTGTGTCGGAATAGAGCGTGCAGCATATCTATAGAACCACAACGAGTAGAGCTACACATTAGTACCATCGGGGTCAAGTTTCGGTCACCTGTATTTTTCGCCTGTCTTCATACGCGTTTACCGCACGGAGTGGTTATAGGTTGATTTTGCAGTTCAAGTCTTTAGGGTGTTGTTCTTACCTAGTGTATAGACTTCCCCTTGAGTTTGAGATCGATTCAATGATTCTAGATCCTGTTTCGTATAGCATTCGTTCGTAGTACGGATTTCAGTCACTTGCGTATTTTAGAACTTAGATTTGATTTCCTTAGTAGTGATTGTCATTAGAAGGTCGAGTAGGTGATTTGACACCCACCTAGTTGTTTCCATGCGCCTGCGGGTCAAGCTCCGTCCTCGTCTGACAAATTCTGTTGTTGGTTGAGTTCTCGCTATTTAGCTTCCGCTAGCGGCGTAACCGCCTTAACATTTGGCGCCGCTGCCGGGGACGAGAGCCCTAAGTAGGTGACCTTAGACTAATCCTACGAGGTGAGTCGTATAAACTACTTTGTATACTTTAGTTAGAAAAGATCTAGGAGTGGTGGACTCCGAAGGTCTCGAGAGATACTAGGAAGTGGGGTATTCCTGGGTCTTCCGTGTTGACAGTATTTTTAGTTTAGCTTAGATTAGATTGTTTTTGATGGTGTTTAAGTGTTGTTGACATAAAAAGCATTTGCTACTCCTGTGTGGTAGTAAATCTCTTTATATTTCAATTGCAAAAAATCCATTTTATGATTAGAAGTAGCTTAGGTAGGGCCTGATTTGATCCTGATCTAGAGCTATCAATTGGTGTTCTATTTGCTTGATGTGTTTGATTGCATGTTAGATCACTGAAAAAGTCGCTTGGTAGTGAAATATGCAATAAACAAAGTTCAGAAAAATTTTCTGTGTAACTGATTGTTGCTGAGCACTTAAAAGAGCTATTGGAAGAGTTCTGTGCTGAAAAACTGGAAATCTGCAACTTTAGACATCATACGCGTATGATGTCTTAGGACCTAAACAGAGACTAAAATTGAAAATTTGACATTGCCAGAGTGTTTAGAAGGGGGTTTTACCCTAAGATCAACTTAAAACAAGAGCATTAACACTCAAAGAAACCCAAAAAGACAAGTCGGAGTCCAAGAAACGCAAAGAAGGAAATTTTGGATTCAGATCTTGTTTTTTACATTCAAACCTGACAAAAACACTTGAAACTCAATTATAAACATTGGAGAAGGCTTAAAACCAAGAATAGTCAAAATCTGGGACAAAAGACATCATACGCGTATAATGTCTTTTGGCACATCCACTGCTTATTTTTGATATCTGACCTGACAAGATTGTTACAAACACTGTAGAAAGCATAAATATCAAGTTTGGACCCAAATTGATGAAAAAGACATCATACGCGTATGATGTCTTTGACCTAATTTTGGACATATTTTGATACTTTGCAACACAGATCCATTGTAATAGCTGTCTAGAGGTTATATTTCAAGTTTCATCCCATTTGGATCACAATTGACCCAAAAACAAGTCAAAAGCGGAAAATTGCCAAGAAAAGCCTAAATAGCCATAACTTGCTCAAACAGAGTTCAAACTGAATTTTGTGAGTGAACAGAGCATAAGGGGCCACTGAGAGTGAGCATAACCAAAATAGTCAAAATCTGTGAAAAAAGACATCATACGCGTATAATGTCTTTTTCAGCATAACTGCAACAAAATTCTCACTTGATGAAACAGAAGTTGTCCAACTGACAAGATTAAACAATTGACCAAGTATCAATCAGTTTGGATCAATTCTGACCACAAAAACTTGGGAAAAACAAATTGCCGAGACGGAAAAGTTAAAGTCCTTTAGGGGAATTGATGAATTTGAGATCGGGCAGGAATCTCCGGAATAATCAACCAAAACAAGGGGAACCAGCAAGTGTCATATCAACCGAGGGAAGTGTAAACCAAAGTTGGGTGCAACCATTAGAGCCGATCTTTGAAGGAAGTGTTTCTGATACTTCTTCGGAGAGATCTTACGAGATTTTCACCGAACACTTGAACAGAACAACAGAGAAAATATGGCAGCAGGATCATCAAACCCTTCCGCCACAATGAAGCTATTGTTCATAAAATACCAGTACGACAATGAGCAAGGTGCCAAGATCTACAAAGATGGAATGGACCGCTATTGTGTAAAGATAGATGAACCCTAGTGAGTTCAAGGACTTAGTGCCTGTGAGCTATAGCGGAGATAGATATCTAGATGACGAGGGTACCATGTACTTGGTAGTCCTAAACCCTAACATTGTGGACAAGTGGGGATTGATGGGCACCAAAGCCAAAGTAGATGAAGAACTTGAGGAGAAAGCACCAATAATGAACTTCCCTGATGCGAGGTTAAGAAGAGAGAATGAAACTACAAGGATCAACACTGATAACATCTATGTGGGGCTATACAAATATAATAATGGGGAGCAAGATCTCTATTATAGATGTGAAGAACCCTACACCGGAGAGTTGACAGACAAAAAAGACTTTATGTCTTTACCTACACAGAGGGATCGGAAGTGAAAATTGCCGCTTACGACAAGTATGGGAGGCAATACTCAACAATGGGCAAGAAAGAATTAGAAGGATATACATACTTTGGGGGACCACTACATCAGTATTATGTTACTTCTAGCTCACATAGACCAGCACCAACAACTGGAGTGCAAAACTCAATGACAACAGGAGGACAAAGAACTCAGGTTGCTGACTCTTTCAGTCAACCTTGGACTCGAAGCTCGGACCAATGGGATCATTACATTCCAGAGAGTCAATGGAGACGAATCGAGGTAGTGCAGTTCCAATCCCCACCTATACCACTCCAGGTCCAAGGTTTGAAGCGGAACCATCACATTTACCTCCTAGTAGTAGATTCAGGGCAGAGGAACCGACAAGGGTAACCCATGAAGTCCATGATGCTAGAGAAAGCTTTAGCCGAGACACAGGAGCAATGAGATTGGTAGCAGATCATAGACGTATGAGACCATCTCAAGTAGCCAAGTGTATGCCAAAGAAGTATGGTGGTTCAGGAGATCCGTATGCACATGTGTCACTCTTTAAGCAAGTCTTAAGAGCTGAGCAGATAACAGATTTCCATACACAATACGAGGGATTTGGTCTTACTCTAGAAGGTACTGCATTGACATGGTTTCAACCACTGAACATAGGGGGATTCCATGACATTGACCATTTGCTAAGAGAGTTTGCTGAGGAATTCTCAAAACGAGGGATTAAGCACAATACGGTCTCACAAATATATGCTTTTAAACAGAGAGAACACGAAAAAGTGAAGGAAGCTTCACTTCGCTTCAAACAATACATTGAGAGATGTCCAGTACGTGAACGACCACAAGATGACAGACTATCTGTTCTCTTTATTGAGGGACTGAGGAACGACACTCTCAAGAAGGACTTGCACTTGAAAGCTTGTACAAGTTTCGAGCAAGTAACGAGAGAGGCATTGTACTTAGTGGATAACTGTACGGTTTATGGAGAGGTGTCAGCGGATACAGATTTTGCATCCAGTAGCTCCTCCTCCGTAGCGAGCGAGACTACCACTAAAAAGAATGTTCAAACAACAACCATGCCAAATGTAGAGCAAATGATAGAAGATGCTCTAAAAAGGATGGCACCATACCAAAAACCATTGCCAAAACACTGAAATGGTGTGCTATTGAACAAAAATGGACAAATCATCCAACAGAGGAGTGCTATTACAACAAAGGGTATGTAAGGGAGCGCCAGTATGCACCTCCTGCTCAATTAGCACCACCTCAGATACATCCAGTACCTCGATACCCAACGGGAAATGTACCAGGACCTATGGGGATAGAAAGACCGCAACCGGTATTGGGACAACAACCACCTTTACCAGGAGCAAGACCAGTGGGCATTAGATATGCACCAACCTTAGAGAATCAGGAAGAACAAGCCTTAGTGCCTGTTCAAGCCTATTATGAAGAATCTGGTGCACACATGTCTCCAACTGTGTATTACCCACCAGAAGAACCCAAACAACCAGAACCATGGGGCATGATGGGGAATGTTGGAACACCAACAGTTACAAGTGCTTCTGATGAAGAGAGATACAATTTGGACGCAAGAACATTGATGTTCATAGCTCATGGAGGGTTAACAGGACAAAGACCATCCTATCCACAAAGGACGAATCAAATGGGACCAAGACCAGCACTAGGACCCTGTTACAAGTGTGGAGGTGACCATCTGATGAATGTTTGCCCACATACGGAAATCATTAGAATTAACGCTTATTGCACTGAGTGTGGGGTTACTCACTTCATTGAGGATTGTTGCAAAGAATCCAAACAAAGTGCAAAAGACGACATTGAATATGCTAGAAACTATTCCTACCAGCAGTGGGTCTGAAAATGAAACTCTGATACCAACGCAAGTTGTTACTAGAGCTCAAGCTAAGAAAACCACTAGAGAACCTGAGAATGGAAAGTTAGCGACTGAAGTGGTTAGTCAAGGACCGCGGAGTCAGAAAAACACATGGAAAGCTAGAAAAGCACGCATGAAGTTGAGAAAAGAACGTGAAGACGCTATTCTAGCTGAGGAACTAAAGCAAACTAAAGCTAGATTAGAAAAACTTGAGAGTCAAAACGGGAAACGAGAGATGAGCCCGGAAAGAACGAAACAAAAGAGTATCAAAGAAACAACGAGCTTAAGCTCAGGGGGATCAGTGCTAGTCGACAAAGTACACGAACCATTGGACGCACTGATGAGAGCTTACGAAGCTAGGTTAAAGAACAACCAAACACAAGAACAGAGGTGGATGACATACCCAAACGCGGAATTGGAAAAGCAGAGACTTGAAATGTGCCAGAGAATGATCGAGACTGCACAAGCCTTATTAGAACCACCAAAAGAAACAATGAATTGTGGAAAGGAAAACCCAATTCAGCAAGAGACTATCGTTTCACGGTAGCTGAAAAGACTCCCAGTGCACAAAAGCCTGAAAATACACAAAAGGATGACCGCATAGTATTGAACACAACCGATCAGGAGATAGAGAGTTTTCATCCAGTCATACAGAGGATTTACGGAAAAGATGAGGATTACAATGAATTTTGGAAACAAGTGAGAGAGGCAAACTTTGCAAACGAGCTAAGTTGCCAAGCTAATCAGACAAATTGGGAAAAGGACATCAGGAATCCTCCCATAGTGGAATTTGAGGCAGGATCTCAAGTGGACTTGGATCTGCAATCTTACTGGGGAGATGGGGGCTCTGTTAGAACAATGGAGAGCAAACCTCATTCACTGAAACCTTACCTTCATACTTAGGAGAGTATGAAGCAAAATCCGAGATTAGAGCACTTCCCTCACGAAAAATCTCATCAGAAAAAGTCATGGACTCGCAAGGATTGATAGAGATTTTGTCAACACCAGTGACATGCACTATCACTCTAGCTGAGCTTTTGAGGCTAAGACCACATATGTGGACCACTGTAGGAAAATGCTTGGAGAAATTCGGGATAAAAGATCCAACATCGAGATTGCAAGAGAGCATAGAGGAGCTGAGCAAACCACAAAAGAACGCTAAGCCTGTACCCTTAAACAAGGTCGGAGAGTATTGCGAAGGTGAAGAGGGGAATACAACCTTACCAGTTGAATTCCAAGGAGTGAACACGATGGCAATACTAGACAGCGGAGCTGGGGTAGCCATTGCTACAAAAGAAATCTGGAAAAAATGGGGGAAACCAGCAATAAGGAAGACTAGGTTGAAACTCCAATTAGCAGATGGACACATGGAGAAACCTATGGGGTTATTAGAGAAAGTTGTAGTGACTTCTTGCGGCATTGAATACGAACATACTTTTGCTATTGTCGATTTTGGCAAGGAGAATAACTATGATATCATATTGGGAAGACCATTCATGAGACAGTTGAAAATGGTCCAAGATTGGGGCTACGATCACATATACTTGAGAAATATGGAAACCACTACACGTGTGAACCTGAAAGACCATAGCTACAAAGATGTGAACCGAACACCGGTAGAGGAGTTTGATTCAGCTACTTTGGCGGGATCCGAATTTCCAGCTTGGTTAGGTAAACCCAAGGAGTTATGGATGTGTGGAGCTTCGAAATGTGGAAGTCTAACGAGAAGAAGTGTTTTAGAAAGGGCTATCGAAGACGAAACTTATATAGGAGAACCCTTTCCAGAGGACACGTTTGAACCATTAGAATGGACACACATTCTAGCAACCCTAGATGTTTGTGCAATTCCGGATGGTCCCACAACGAAATTTTGCGACAAGGACGGGTACGACGTGGTTCCGTACTTCATGTTGAGAACTGTACTCGAAAAAGAAACTGAAAAGAACGATACACTGGAAAAGGAAGATGAAGAAGAGGTGTTTCACGACATTCCCGATCATCCAGAGTGGGGAAATGAAGCAGACAACGAGTCAACGGACAATTCAAGCGGAAACGAAGAAACTATAACGGATGTCCGATTTTATGATTTTCCGAACCAAACTAAACAACGCCAGAAACACTATAGAGCAAAGAAAAAAACAAAGGGGGTTAGAACCAATCCGATGCCTAGAATAAGAGGAAAAAATCAATTCCTAATGCTAGTAAAGGCGGAAGATTGTGTTAAGGACAAGATTTCTGGAAGAATGAGAGGCAATGATCAAAAGAGCTTACGAAAAGACAAAAGAGGCTCAAGAAATCAAGTTCAAAGGAATGGAACGAAAACTGAAACAGAAAAATCAGAAAAGAACAAGCGCAACAGAGAACACACGGAGTCCAAGTTAGAACGTAGAAACAAGTACAGAGAGCTCAAGAAAACTCTGAAGAAGTTTGGACGACAGAAATTGAGAGTGGAGAGGACGAAAACGCAAAATCAAGGAAAACATGGATGTTCCCTCTCACTATAGGAAATTCACAATAGAGGATAGGAAGGTGATATTAACCCCACCTATTCGAGAGAGGAAGGAGAACGAATCTTATGACGGACCGGAGGATGCAAAAAAAGTTGATTTAGCAGCTCCAGGTGAGCCACCTAGACCGGTGTACATAGCCACAGATTTGTCTCCAGGCGAGGAAGAGAGACTTTTGAGTCTTCTCAGAGAGTATAGGGATGTGTTTGCATGGTCTTATAAGGACTTAAAGGGAGTTGACCCATCGATATGCCAACACTCAATCCCACTGAAACAAGACGCAAAGCCTAGCAGACAGAGACCATACACATATAATGATACTTTTGCTAAGCGAATCAAGGAAGAGATAGATAAGCTAATGGAAGCTGAATTCATATACGAGATTGAACACACCGATTGGGTATCTCCGATTGTGGTAGTACCTAAGAAGAACGGAAAACTCCGAGTGTGTGTCAACTTAAAGAAAGTGAATGCTGCAACAATCAGGGACAATTATCCCTGCCGATAACTGATCATGTTCTAGAGCGTGTATCAGGGAAAACAGCATACTCCTTTCTTGATGGTTTTTCAGGATATAACCAGCTAGCCATAGCACCAGAAGATCAACATAAAACAGCTTTTGCAACGGAGTGGGGAATTTATGCTTATCGGGTTATGCCTTTTGGTCTAACCAATGCTCCCGCAACCTTCCAGAGGCTGATGACGCATGCTTTCAAAGAATACTTAAGGCTGTTTCTAGAAATATACATGGATGACTTATGTGTACATTCTCTACTGAGAGATGAGCATCTAGAACACCTAAGAAAAGTATTTGAGAAATGTAGGACATATCGCATTTGTCTCAATCCTGAGAAATGTGTGTTTATGGTCCGACAGGGCAGAATTCTGGGACATATTGTCTCACAAAACGGAATATCCACGGATTTAGAGAAGATAAAAGTTATAGTGGATATGCCTAGACCAACCAATGCGAAACAAGTACAGAGCTTTATGGGACATTGTGGATATTATAGACGATTCATTTACATGTACGCTATAATAGGCCAACCACTTTACAGGCTAATAGTGAACTTTGAATGGACAGAGGAGTGTGAGGAATCGTTCAAGAAATTGAAAGAGGCACTCATTACTGCTCCAGTCTTGAAATCACCAGATTGGGAGAAGATATTCCATGTGCATATAGATGCTTCGGCATATGCAATAGGATGCATTCTGGCTCAGCCAGAAGAAGGAAACATGGATTTTCCTATCTGTTACGCCAGTCGACAGCTCAACAATGCAGAGAAGAATTACACCACAACAGAGCGAGAGGGATTAGGAATGATATATGCTGTGAAGAAATTTCGGCATTATCTTCTAGCCAACAAGTTTGTGTTTTTTACGGATCACCAAGCCTTGCTCTACCTAGTGAATAAACCATGCAATACCGGGAGAATAGTGAGATGGTTCATTATCTTACTGGAATTCGACTTCACGGTAGTAGTAAAGAAAGGAAAAACACATCTTAGAGCTGATCATCTTTCGCGATTGACGAATGGAGAAGACCCTATAGGAGTAGATGACGACATGCCAGACGCGTACTTGTTCAACATAGAAATGATACCGAAGTGGTCTCAAAATGTCGTTAACCTATTAACCTATGGAGGAGAGTTCGATAGAAGAGAATACAACCTGAAACATATTGCTATTCAGCAATCCAAGAATCTTCAATTGGTTGCAGGAAGGTTGTATCAATTGGGAAATGATCATGTTTTACGACTATGCATCAATCCTGAGGAATATAATATATATCTGCGCGAAGCACATGTTCAGGAATGTGCATTTCATTGTTCAAGAAGGAACACATATAGGAATTTGTTACAATTGGGAGTCTATTGGCCAGGAATGAAAGAAAGCGTACATGAATATGTCACTGTATGTATTGTATGTTCATCAAAACCGCCAGCCGAGTATTCGACATTATATCAGATAATGATCGCTCCAGAATGGAGTCAGTATATTGTTGAATATCTCACAAATAGAACTTTCCCAGAAGGAACGTCAAAAGCTCGTCAGAAATCTGTAGAGACAGAAGCTAGAGACGAAACTTTCAACTCTATAAGAGAGGTAAAGACAACCAGCTTAGGATTTGCGCATCAGAGTCTGAGTATGTGATAATCCTGGAGCAAGCTCATGGAGGAGTAGGTGGAGGCCATTTCTCAGGTGATAAGACAGCAAAACTTGTCTTAGCCGCAGGAATATGGTGGCCAACATTACATATGGACGCTGAGGAATACGTTAAACGGTGTGATGACTGTCAGCGGACCAAAGTACCACTTAAAAGAGATGATATGCCGCTTAGACCAATGATGGGGGCAAGAGCTTTTGCAAAATGGGGGATTGATTATGTCGGACCCATTTCACCTCCTGCATATAAGACTCATGCACAATACATCATTGTGGCTACAGACTATCTAACAAAGTGGGTCGAAGCAAAGGCAACTCAAAAAGCAGATGCCAGGACCACGGCACAATTTCTATATGAATACGTCTTTGTACGATATGGATTGCCAATAGAAATTGTGAGTGATCGAGGCACACATTTCATAAATGAAGTGATAGAGATCCTTCTAGATGAATTCATGGTAATCCATAGCAGCCCCGTATCATCCACAAGCAAACGGACAAGCTGAAGCAACAAACAAAACCATATGCACGGTCCTTACGAAGATTGTATCTGAGTCGAGAACTGACTGGGACCAGAAGTTGCATTCAACATTATGGGCATATAGGGTAGCATATAAAACATCAATAGGAACGACCCCATATAACATGGTTTTTGGGCTAAATGCTATCTTACCAATAGAATTCTTGATTTCAACCTTAAGGGTGGCTAAGGATCTAGAGTGGACAGGGCACGAGCTCTCTGATAGAATAGATGACCTGGAAAAGCTAGATGAGCTTCGCCTAAAAGCAGTAGCTTCCATCTACGCTCAAAAAAGGCGACAAAAGGAATTTTTTGATAAGCATGTGCGGACTAAAGAGTTTAAAGTTGGGGACTATGTCCTAGTTTACACTCTGAAACAGCATGCTAAGAAGCTTAAAAAGCGAGGGATGGGACCTCTGGTGATTAAAGATCTATCACCAAGTGGAGCCGTCAAGCTTGCTACATTAGACGGAGAAGAAATGCCCAATTGGATTAGTGGATGCAGAGTGAAAAAGTATCTGTTGCCGCTAACACAAGACATGCTTTCAAAATACATCAAGAAAAGCTGCGTGTCCAGAAAAAGAAAAAGATTGTGGAGGAAGCGCAAGCCGAGGCGAAGGAAAGAATGGAGAAAAGAAGACTACTGCGTCAGAAACAGCGCAATGAAGGAGCAATACGAATAAACGCAGTCAGTATAACAGAAATGGATAATGACAAAGAAGAACCCATCATTGAATGCAAAGTAGGAACCAACCAAATCAAAGCCAGAGCACTATTGGATTCAGGAGCTCAAGCTAACCTACTTTCACTCAGTTTGTATAGACAATTGACAAATGACACTAAACTACAAACTGCCAAGCAAGAGTTAAAGAGTTACTCTGAGAATTCAATCAAAACTGTCGGATGCACAGTTTTACATATACAGATTAACCAGTATGTGTATCCTCATATGTTTTACGTGGTTGAAGACCAAGCTACACAACATCCATTATTGCTAGGACAACCATGGCAGAAGCAATACAATGCAATGATTGACTGGAGTTCTAAATCAGTGCTTATCAAATACGAAGGTGAAAGTCAATCAGTTAAGTTCACCAAAGCAGAGACAACTCCAAAGGAAGAATCCAAGACAAAGGTAAACAACAACCAGAGAAAAAGAAGAAGCAATGGCAACCAAAAGTTTCTATACAACCGGATTACTCTTCGACGAGGAATTCTCAACAGTGGATAAGGAAGACAAGCAATAATATAACAGCTCAACCTTGGAAAAAACGGAGTCAAAGTTGGTATGGAGACCAAAAAAGGTGGTGCCAGAAAAAAACAAACAGAGTCTTCAATACCAGACAACAGAGTGATCCCCGACAATCAAGGACAGTGAAACAGATCTGGATTCCAAAGAAGTTCATGACGGCACAAAGCTATAGCAAGCAAATTTGGATCCCAAAGATTTGTAAACAGGAACTCCCTTCAATACAATCAACGGAAACTCCTAGGTATTTCAAGGCGAGGAAATCAACACACAGAACAAAGCAGGTTTGGGTCGCAAAGAGTTTGTGGCAAGCACAAGCAAAGCGGAAGCAGATTTGGATTGTGAAAAAAAACAACAAGGTAACGAAGAATCCATCTACTGATTCTACTACCGAAGTGCCAAAACCAACCCAAAACCCGACCACCAATCCTTCAATCAAACAAAGAGCAGCTTTATTGGAAAGACTGTTGTATCATCGCTCTACAATTGCATTGGGAACTTATGACCAAAACAACTACAATGCTTCACCCACAGACACTTCATAGTCGTCCGGGAGGACTCAGACTAGGAGGGGGGGAGGTATACAGGAGCTACAAAGCAGCTACAAGCGGAAAAAACAAAGAAAAACAAAAATTATATTACAAGGGCAGTGTCTTACATGATTTTGCAATTTTTTATTTTTGATATATATATTTATGCCCTTATATACCTTGTTTTGCAACAAGAAGAGATCAAATGATGAATTTGGGTCTCTAGATGTGTAAATATCACTAAATAAGAGTGTTTTTGGAGCTAAAAAGTGGAAAAAAGTGGTAATCCAAGTCCAGAAATCACAAAGAAGTGTATATTCATATACACAGGGTTACCAGCTATTTATCGTGTATGTTTGGAAATTTTTGGCTTCAATTTGCTATTTTCCTTTATTTTTTATGATTTTCTTAATAAAAATAAAAGAAAAATAAAAAAGCAGGTGAAATGAGATCGGAAAAAAGAAAAGAATAGACGGTGATGATCCTAATGACAAGGGCAACCCATGGTAAAAATGGGTACAATTCTGAAAAAGTTGCGGAAAGCCCGAAATGACAGAATTTTGGCAAAGTGGACAGATTTCTCAGAAACAGGTCAAACGGAGTCCAAATTGAGAAATTTCAAATCCTAAAGTGCATTTCACGACGAGATAGGAGCACATGTCAAATTTGGTAACAAGTGATCCGGGAAGCCCGAAGTTAAGTATTTTTCACTTCACTATCAAGCTCATTTCCACTATTACCTTCTTGGAGAGAGCAAAGAGCACACAGGAGCATCCGACCTTCTACCGCCTTCTACGACTGCTACGAGAGCTCAGAGGACACCAGACATGAGAGGTAGACTCGTTGCCATAAGCTTTTGATGCTTATCGTTAACTTTTGTCGCGAAAACTCACCAAAACCAAGAAACAAGAGCAGACGGGGAATGGGGAAGAACGCTAGGTAGGGGCACAACCGCCTAACCAACCTTGCAAGAACTTAGAGGTGGGTTACCCTAGTATAGGAGATGAGTTTCTAGCACTCAAAGCTCGAGAAAGAACGACTGGAAAAACCCTAGGTCAACAGAGCCTGCAAGAGGCAAACAGAAAAAAGTTGTCGAAACGACACAAAACTTCTCAGGAAGCTTAACAACATCGAGGGCAATGCAACCATGGAGTATCTCCGGGTTTGGATCACCAAAAGTAGGTCGGAACAACCGATTCGGTGCGGACACACAAAGCGTCATTTTGGCATAACGGCTAAAATTGACGACCAAATGACATGAAACTTCACAAGCAGCTTCAAATATACATGGATGACTTATGTTTGCAAGCAAAACCCAAAAGAAAGCTGATTCACTTACCGATGGTGAAAAAGACGCTTTCGGGCAACCAAATGGAGAAAGATGGAGAACGGGAGCCAAAGTCAAGTTCAACCAAATAGGTGGCTTCACAACATATCCAATGAGCTGGAAATGCAACTCTCGAGAAGAAAAGTTGAAGAAATTCAACTCCAAGGCAAAAAGACGACTTCGGAGACTGAAATGCCTATAAGGGGGCTTTTTAGCTAAACTGATGACTTTTTAAGTTGAAAACTAGTTAGCAGGGCTTAGGGCACTAGCACAAAGCATTCTTTGCACAAAAAGACCAACATTTCAAGAAAAGACATCATACGCGTATGATGTCTCACAGCATGATTTTCACATCCATTTCAACATTTGAGTGCATAGCCTCATTCCACATGTTAATCACATCCTATGAACCAAGTATCATGAGAATTGGAGTTAGAAAACCCAAGGAAAACCAAAAAGACGCAAAGTAGGCCATAAAATTGATTTTTGGTCCTAATTTTGTCAAAATAACTCCAAACTCATTGAAACTTTGTAGGATTGTTGATTAACACATCTACAAGCTATCTGGAACCAAAAAGCACCATTTTGACACAAAAGACATCATACGCGTATGATGTCTATTTGCACTTACAGAGCCAAAAATGCTCATTTGTCATCATACATCCATTATATATATCTAATACATGCTACATATGAAGTTTGGAACCATTTGGTCAAGTGGATCACCCCATTAGCCCAATTAAGAGAAAATCCTTCATACAAAGCCTATTTTTGTCCCAAATCCAACATATTCAAGTCCAAACCAAGATTTGAGTATAAACAGTCCTTCACTAGCACATGGAGAGTCCACAGAACCAATCCCATGAAAAATTGATGAAAAAGACATCATACGCGTATGATGTCTCCAGAGCCATTTTTAGTCCAAATTCTATCCAAACTTGATAAATCCACTGAATAAGCCTATCTAAAGCCAAAACCAAGCTTATAGAGAAAATTGGTCCAAAAATGCACTAAAAGACATCATACGCGTATGATGTCTCACTATGTGATTTTGGCACCTCAGGGCTTCAACCACCAAACAGAAGTGTTCTACATGCCATTTGAAAGTAATCCACCAAGTTTTACCCAATTTGGATCATAAAATCCAATTCCCTTTCAAAATTTTGCCAAGAGCCTGAACTGGACTAAACTGGCCAAAACTTGACCAAATGGGATCCAAACTCAAATCCAAGCATATGATACTCATGTATACACTATCAGCTACAAGCACAACCAATATGAAGTCATTCTGACACAAAAGACATCATACGCGTATGATGTCTCAAGCATGTTTTTGAGCCCAGTTTGCATATTTTTTCACCTACATTGCATCCTTAGGCCCTGAATAGCTCATGTTTCAATTTTCAAGTCATTTGAATAGTTAAAAGCTTCATTTCGGCTTTCAGTACTAAAAAGACGCTAACTTCTGAAATTGGAGTTACAGGATCCATGGATTCCGCTAAGTCATCGGCAACTAAGAGAAAAAGACCAACCATCAAGGATGCTCTTGCAGAAGCAGAACCTTTTGATATTCCAACAGAAACCCTCAAGCCAACCAAGACTTGGGTGGAGGAAGCAGTACTAGAAAAAGAGGGAATAAAGATCTACCAGGGGACTTTCAGAGATCCTCAAGGGCAATCGGTCGATGTACCTATGATCCCACGAGAATTAGTGGATTATAGCAGATCAGAGAACATCAGCAAATACCTGGAAAGGCAGACTTACACAGGTTCTTCACCTCGAGACCATCAGGTGTGGATACAAGAAGAGTGTATGAGTTGGCAACATCCATTCAGAAGGATGGGAAAGCCACATTGACAGCCATGGATGGAGAAACAGTTGAAGTACAGATCACTCCACAGCTCATTGCAGATGCATTGAAGCTGCACAACAAAGGGAGTTCTGTCAGAGAAAGAAGGGAGGCCATAGAGGTCTATGGATCAAAGAAACAAAATACAACCTACGGAGATATGGCAGATCAACGAGCGGCAACCCTTTGCCGATATACAACCATTTCTTCCATGTGTGCAGTAAAAGACCGCAGAAGTATACTACACCACCCCATGCCATTGCGACAACCATCACATGGGCACTGAAGAGCAACATGCCAAAAGAAGTGAATTATGCTCAATACATCCACGAGCAAGTAATCGCCATGCACAACCAGAAGCCAAAGTACATAGGAGGAGCTGAAGTTCTGACAAGAATAGCTTATGAAGCTATTGGAGCCAGAGATCAAGGGCCACGGGTTCCCTCCCAGAATGAGTGGCTTAGAGAAGCCGATGAAGAGAAAGAACAGCAAGAAGTATCCAAGAGGGCTCCACAAGAGCACGCCAAAAACTAGAAATAGTTTCAGAACCTGAAGAGGCTGTGGACGAGCCGCTCAAGAAGAAAGCGAAGAAGAAGGCTGATCCCAAGCAAACCAAAAGTCAAAAAGCCGCAAGAATGGAAAGGCTGGTAGAGCAGTTTAGAGCGGAAAGAGCTCTAAAGGGGACTTCGAAGAAATGTGGGTGCCAACCCCAGTAAAGTCGGAACCAGCTCAGCCAGGCCACATGTTGATCAATATGATCAATATATTAGAGCTTATGAGGAGTCAGAGGCCATACTGGAGCAGCAACCTGTCGAGCCTTATACTGAAGAGGAAGTACAGCTTTTAAAAGCTGAGCTGCAAAAGGACGACAAGGGGAAGAAGAAAGTAGATGAGTCTACTGAACCTCAAGAGAAAGACGGGCAAGCAAACAAAGGGAAAGCCAAGATGACTGAGGACAATCAGCCCTCTTTTAGTTTAAGTTGGAGGGGACCAAGAAGAAGATGTTATGGATTGGAGGGGGGGGGATTTAATAGTTTGGAAAAGATTATGAAAATATTTTGGATGATGTGGGGAAGAAGTTAGGAATGCTATGGACTGAATCTGAGGTCAGGAAGCATCACTCTACGACGCAGAAAACGAGAGAGAACGCTTTGATACTCCAACTAGCCAAAGCTTCAAGAGAGGATAACAAGTTCACAGGAAGCAAAGGAGCGAATAGAAGATGAGCTGGAGGCAGCCAAGGATGAGCTCATTGAGCTAAGGGAAAGAGTCGAACTTCAAGAAAGGACAATCATGAGACTCACGACCACCCCTAGAGCTAGCAGAGCAGGAACAGAACAAGAGGGAGCCCTCGTACCAGCTCTGGAAGATCAGGTCAGAAGTTTGCAAAGAGAGCTAAGGTTAGAGCAAGTGCAAAGATTGCACATGGCGGAGGGATCATTGGCTGCAGAGGAGAGGCTCACATCAGAAAACCAAACACTAAGGACAGAAAATGAGGCCCTCCGCAAACAGCTCCAAGACCTCCAAGAGCAACAAAGAAGAGAAACAGAGACACCACAAGAAGAAGCAGGGGAGCAGCCATAGAGCTACCAAAAACTGGAGAGGCAACCACAATTGAAGATCCAGCCCCAGTTCAAGAAGTGGCCTCGACTTCAGGAATCTCTGAAGAAGAAGAACAAAGGCTCCAGGACCAAATAGAAAAGTCAACAGAGGAAAGTGCCAAGGCGGAAATGGAATGGGAAAGGAGACTCCTCATCTCCATTAGACTTCAAGGTTTAGACACAAAAGTGCTCCATGAAGAGTGGATGCAACCCAGCCTGCCTTTCCCTCTGATGAAATTTGAAGTGATAAAGACGAAAAAGAGAATAGAGGAGGAGCAATATGTCTCTCTTTACGAAGGCGACATCACAAAGGATGAACAATCAAAGAAGATTGTAGATTCTCACCTAGATGGAGGAAAGGTTGGCTGAACAAATACCCAGCCTACCTCATCTACTTGGTAGAGGCTCCAAAGGAGATTCGGGAGGATGCAACCTTCTGCCCGGTGCCAAGAGTCAGAAACTGGAAAGAACATGGCAGGATAGCAGAAAAGAAGCCAAATTGGCTTAATTATCCCAGGATGCCAAGACCAAAGGAAGGAGAGAGAAAGGTAAAGCCTACATGGTGAAAACCCAACGGGCACCATCAAACTCTTACTGGCTCTCTCCCCTTGATGCAGTTTGCATGATTGAGAAGTATCTACCCACGAGCTGCCTAACTATCCAAATGCACTTGCTCGTCCATGTAGTAGATGAGGTTGCCTATGGGTACAATGCCTTCTTCTCCCATCACGGTCGCTTTGACACCTAGGGGTGGGGCAGAGGCGGGTACGTCCTCATCTCCGCAGCATAGGCGCACTCGCCGATCTCGACGATCGCCAGGTGGAGGTGGTGGTTGCTGTGGAGGAGGGTCCACAGATGCTTCGACCCCTCCTCGCTCACGACCCCCGTCTTACCGAGGCACACCTCTCGACACACCTCGGACACCTTGGGGGGCACACGATCCTAGTGCCTCCAAGCTCTATACTGTACGGGGAGATGGTTTGTTGACATGGATAGAGTCGGGACTGAGATGCGACAGCGGATTCGCCAGTTCGTGGAGCTGCAGTTTTTGACCAGCATTCTGACGTCTTGGGATCAGCAAGACAAGGAAAAAGTCACTTACATAGTGGACACCATCCTGAGAGAGTACCAGACTACTTCGGGGTCTTCCGTTGTTTCGGCGGGGTGGATCAAGGGGGTTGCACGGGACACCATCAAACATCGATGAGATGCAGCTCGGAAGGCTTTCAAGACCGGCTCGCCGAAGCCTTCGGGCATCCCACACGAGACGTGGCTGCAGATCAGGGAGGATGAGCGGACAGCGGCCACGCAGTTTAGAGAGCAGCGTGAGGCCGCGCAGGTACGACAGATGACTAGGGGGACATCTCATCTTGGCAGCGGAGGCTTCGACACCTTTCGCTATGAGTTTGTGAGTTTCTAATCCAATCTTAACTATGGCGTTTTTTAAAACGCGATGAATCATGTATTCTTATTACTTTGATTTTTATATAAACGCAGAATCTTGCGATGCATCGAGCTCCATCACGCGAGGAGGAGTCAGATGGATATCGCAGAGGTATCTATGAAGTACTGAATGATCTTGAAGCTTCAGGAGAGCCTGTAGATTGGGAGGCCTTACAGTCTCGCTGATCGCTTGAGGTGAGACGTTAATATGTGTGAGTTGATTCAATTAAGTCAGTATATGTGAAGCAATACCAATACTAATTTTGTGAGTTGTCCTATGTGCAGGTTGCGACGCCTAGTCATTAGTGGACCAGATTTCATCTAAATGCTTTGTGAGACACAGACACGCTTCTGTGTCTCTTTTTTGTACAAACAGTTAGTGTCCAGACATTTATTGTTTCCCTTATGGTTATGATTATTGTCATTGTCATTGTATAGACAATTATTGTTTCTCTTTCTGGTTATGCTTATGGTTATTGTTAATTTTGTTTATGGTTATGGTTATCTGCATTATGGTTTTGATCAAAGTGGTTATAGCCGGTTATGTTTTAAGTTATGGTTATGGTTCGTTATGGTTATGTTATGCTTTTAAGTTATGGTTATGCCTTTAAGTTATGGTTATGCTTTTCAGTTGGTACGGTTGTCTTTCATTGGCCTTAAATCTCATGTGAGATCCTACATGGATAGCATGTAAGGCGTATACATGAGATGGTTTTTTTTTGAAAAGTTTATGTAAAAACAAAGGGAACTCTGCTAAAATTTCTGCGCGCGGGAGCATGGTTGATATTTTGGTGTTGCTCGCTTTCTTGGGTAGAGGGTAGGAAGTCTGGCTGTGGCTGTGTCCATCTTTTAACTAGGCACAGGCCAGGCTACCCGCCCTTTGCCAAAGAAATTTTTTTATGCTATGGTCGTCGCTATGCCCGTCGCTATGAGCGTCGCTATCCGCATCGCTAATAGCGGCTCGTTTCATAGCGACGCATATAGCGACGGGCATCGTCGATATATGCGTCGATAACACCTGTTTTTGTTGTAGTGAAAACTGTAGTGTCCTTATAGAAGAATAGCTAACTTAATCAAATTTGTACAAGAATTAGGTTGCAAATGAGGAATCAGTGGCTTGATAGAAAGTTACGATCGAATCAAGTGGAAATTGACGACAAGTCAATCCAAAGGTGAGTACTCTATTTAGTGCTTCAGAAGTCTATATGAATCTTAGATCTGGTCGTGTACTAAGAAATCAGGGCATACTCGGAGAAACCTCTAGTAGAGTATCTACCAAAGAAAGCGTGAATTAAGGCAATTCCTTGCACACAATTCCTGAAGAAGTCTCAGACACTTTTTCAGATTCAACATCCGAAATGTCTTCTTACTCAATTCACTCGAAAACTGGAACGATAGTGCGCTATAAGTATATACTATCTTTTTACAAGACTAATCGTCATGAAGCACAGGTTTACTTGGACCCTAATGAGGAGTATGCTATTCGCATTGATGACCATGGTATTGAGTTTGAAGAAGAGGTTAGAGCAAACAAACAAGGAAAAATGTACATGGATCAAAACGGAACTCAATACTTACAAGTGGAAAACCATGAAGTGATAGACAAATGGGGGTTAGAAGTAAACACCATAATCCCATATATGTCATCAAAAGAAGGACCACCAACTTTAGAATTCAAGAGATACGATCAAGTAGACTTGAAGCCTTTGAAACGACTTACTACGGATAGTCCTAGGATTAGGGTCTATTGTTGGGAAGATAGAAACATAAAAGATCTTCTATGGACTTCTCATGCCAAACCAGGACAATTAACAGCCATGAAGATCATCTATATCTTCAAGATCAAAGATGAGGGATCTGTTATAACAACAACTATGTTATGATGACTCCTGAGGAGGTAGAACAAACCAAATACCAAGAGTATTCCATATGGGATTGGATAATGGGACAAGGACCAGAAACAATTCCTAGAGATAAACACCGTGAGAAATCATCTGAGAGTAATGTGAAGAAGCCAGAGACCACCTCATCACGTAGAAAACCGGTGACACTAAGGCCGATCGAGGGATACATGAGTCATTATTTCCAACAGACTGGTTTGAAGGACTCGGACAGGACCAACTGTCAAAATACCTGGGTTGAACCAAACAGACGCGCCATACCAGCTGATTTTCAGAAATGGGTCAGAAAATACAGTGGATCAGGGGATCCATACGACCACTTAGCAAGCTTTAAGCAAGTGCTAAGACCAGAGGGTATATTCAATTTCCATACTCAATTTGAGGGGTTTGGAATGACATTAGAAGGAAAAGCATTGACATGGTTCCAAAACATTCCACCAAGGTCAATCATGGACTTCAACACATTAGCTCAAGGATTTGTAGCTGCTTGTTCCAAAATTGGATCAAACATAATACGGTAGCTCAAATCTACAGCTTTAAACAGAAACATGGTGAGTCTATTAGGGATTGTGCAACTTGAATGAAACAATACATTGCCAGATACCCACAGCTGCAAATACCTACAGAAGAACGACTTGTATCTTTGTTTCTGGAGGGACTGCTAAACAAAGAACTTCATGCTATACTCTATAGTAAAAATCATATAATCCTAGAAGCGTGTGTGTCAGATGCTATTGACTTAGGAGACAATTGAAAAATTTTCAACGAAGAAGATGTCCCTAAGGATAACCAAAGTGAGAAAACAGCATCCACTAAACCAGCACACGTGGGAATGGTTGTTGCGGCACCAGTCTTAGCCATAGAAGATATGCTTAAAAGGATAAACGACATGATGAACAACATGTAAAAAGCACCTATGATGGGACCAGGACAAGGGATACGTCCACAGGGACAACCAATTAGGCCATAAAAATGGTGTGCAATCAAGGAAAAATGGACCATCCATGAGACCCACGAGTGTTACTTCAGACCAAAGTATGATGGGAATGTTCAGCACGTGCCCATGCGGCCACAAGGACAACCCATGTATAGATATCAGCCTAATATGGCCCAAGCTCAAAGACCACAAGGACCAAAATAATTACAACAGATGAACACTATGAGAGATCATATGAGAGTAATCTTAAGAAACTAGAAACAACCTCATCACGAAGAAAACCGTGACACTAAGGCCAGTCCAGGCTACATGAGTCACTATTTCCAACAGACTGTTTTGAAGGACTTGGAACAAGACCAAGTGCCAGAAGACGGGGAGTTGAAACAAACAGACACGTCAGACTAGCTGATTTTTAGAAATGGGTCAGAAAATACAGTGGATCAGGGAATCTATACGACCACTTAGCCAACTTTAAGCAAGTGCTGAGAGCAGAAATTATATTTGATTTCCATACTCAATTTGAGGGGTTTGGAATGACATTAGAAGGAAAAGCATTGACATGGTTCCAAAACATTCCACCAAGGTCAATCATGGACTTGAACACATTACCTCAAGGATTTATAGCCGCTTGTTCCAAAATGGGGATCAAATATAATATGGTAGCTCAAATCTACAGCTTTAAACAGAAACATGGTGAGTTTGTTAGGGATTCTGCAACTCGAATGGAACAATACATTGCCAGATGCCCAGGGCTAGAGATACCTGCAGAAGAACGACCATATCTTTGTTTCTAGAGGGACTGCTAAACAAAGAACTTCATGCTATACTCTATAGCAAGAAGCATACAACCCTAGAAGAGTGTGTGTCAGATGCTATTGACTTAGGAGACAATTGTGATATTTTTAACGAATAAGATGCCCCTAAGGATAACCAAATCAAGAAAACAACATCCACTAAACCAGAAAAAGTGGGAAAAGCTGATGTAACACCGCTTTCATCCATAGAAGATATGCTCAAAAGGATGAACGACATGCAAAAAGCACCTATGCGGGACCAGGACAAGGAATACCTCAACAGAGACAACCAATTAGGCCACAAAAATGGTGTGCAATCGAGGGTAAATGGACCAACCATGAGACCCACGAGTGCTACTTTCGACCAAAGTATGATGGAATGTTCATATGTGCCTATGAGGCCACAAGAACAACCCTGTACAGATATTAGCCTAATATGGCTCAAGCTCAAAGACCACCGATGGGTATGGAAAGACCTCAACCTGTGTTGGGTCAACAACCTCCGTATCCAGGACATAATGCAGTGTCTATAAAGTACATGCACTATAAAGGAGTCATAGATGAACAATCATTAGTGCATGTTACATCCTATGCCGAGCTTAGATCCTCTACAATAATGGTAGAAGGAGATTGGTATAATCCACATCCACCACCAATGGAAGAAACAGTGACTTATGCTCCACCAGAGCTCGCACCAATGTATTATGTAGCTAATCAAGGTGTCAGACCTCCCATGGTAAGACCCATGATGAAGCCAAGAGCAGGAAACTACCATAACTGTGATGTTGATGATCATTGGAAAAATGAATGTCCAAAGCCTGACAAAAATCTCAAATCGATTGAAGCCTATTGCATACAATGTTGCAAAAAGGGAGGACACTTTTCGGAAGATTGTCCTAAAAAATCCTTTGAACAAGGTAAAACGATAGTAAACGTAGTCCAAGTGATGCCTAGTAGCTCATCAGAGAGTGAACGGATTGTTCCAATCAAGGTAATCACTAGAGCCCAGGCCAAGAAAAAGAAACAAAACTCCTCTGATGATTCAGAAAAAACGAAAGTTTCTTCTCAAAGAATCAAAAGGAGCAGAAGCAAAAGATATGAGATGAGAAAACAAAAACAACGGGTTGAAATCGAGGAGAAACCAAAGAAGCTATTTCAGGAAAAGTTGAATGAAACTGGAAGTGAATTCAAGGAAACAATCGTGAAATTTGGAGGATCCATTCTGGGTTGAATAAAATTTATGAGCCTATCAATGCACCATGGAAGCCTACCAAGCAGGTGAAAACTTGGAAAACAAATGAAAAAACTATCCTTCCTCCAGACATGGAAGCAGCAAAGCTGGAAGCTTATCAAATTTGGTAAGAATCACGCAAGAACCTGCTGGAAGAACAAAAACCAAAGCTTGAAAGTATTGCAAAACCTAAGGAGCTTGTGGTAAAAGAAACGAACGAAAAATCCGATGTGGTGGCAGAACCCCACCTTGAACCAAATGAACCAAAGCTTATAGTGCCTGACAGCGAAGATGCTTTAGACAAAATTCCATTCGTAGAGGAAGATTAGCTAGAACACTTATGGGAAAAAGTGAGAGAGATCAAGGATGGAGCCTAACTCTAAAGTCAGCTCCTATAGAGGAAGTCTGGTTGGATAACCTACCTTCTGATATGAACATGGATGTACAATCCTTGTACGGGGATTGGGGATAGGAAGCTTCAGGAATGTCGAAATCATTGACCTTAAAAACATTACCTTCTTACTTGGGAGATAACAAAGATGAATCTATTGTGTGCAAGACCACTCAAGGAAAAAGAGCCGAATAGACCCTAGAAGTAGACAACATTCATTCGATCATGTCTACACCCATCAAGTGTGTTTTTTTTGCGAGCTTCTGATTTCGAGCTTTTGCAATGAAAACCATTTTTGTGATCGTTTTGACTATAAGATTGGATCCTTTTCTAACAACACAAAAAGGTTAACCAAAAAAATAGACATTACTCATACGATACACACCAAAAAATAGGGATAAGTTTCCAAAAGTACTAACTTTGAGCTTGAATACTTGGCAAGATATGAACCACAAAGTATACCTCTATAATGAGAAGTTATTCAAAAAAGACTTCAAAGGGTGGAGAGAAGTAATTTCTACAAACAAAATGGGGTATAATTTCTTTATTCAAATTTGCATCTAAGTAGTTACAACACACGTCACTATGCAAATGTAGCAATACAGGGCATGAATTCATATTGCTAATGATTATTGGAAACTTTTTTTCTTATAATAGCCATCACAGATCTTGCGCTGTCCACCCAAGCGATCCCATGCAAGCTCCCACCCAGCCCTTGACGTTGATGTTTCTAGTGCCACTACTATTGTTGGGGTCCAGTTCCAACTTGCAGGCATCAGAGAACACCCACTTGGTGTCTGCATCCTTCAAGTACATCATGATGAATCAAAGCTTCTTAACCCTACTCAAACCCTTGATGTCACTACGTGTGATGAGGCCCTCCTGTCCAACCACCCTTCTCCCGAGGTCCAACTAACTCAAACATGGCTAGTTACTGACAGTGCCCACCCAACCAACCATAACCTTGCTACTCCAGTTATCACCTCGATCCAAGCAATCCACCCTACCCAGTCCCGTGCATGCACTGCCAACCTTCCATGAGACATGGTTGGTGGCACCACCAAATCCTTCCTTGATGCAACCGAGCAAGATGTAGGCCAAGCTCATGAAGACTCTCATTCGCTTTCTCTCAGTGCAGCCAAGCTTGCATCCTCTTAAGGCTACCAAAATGCCTCTTTTCTGAGGTCAACTCCCAATCTCAACAAGTAAGGGGCTTAACAGGAGCACACAAGGTCTTGCAAAGGGCGAGGCTCTCCAGGAACAATATTTCATGGGTTTGTGGTGGGTGGAAGTGGTCATGTATTGTTAATGCGGAGCATGAATTAAAATGATTTCTATTCTTGGAGGGAATGAAATCAATGAAAATGAATAATGTTATCAATTGCAACTAGAGGCAGCAACAAAAACTGATAATACTCGAGTGGCCACATGCGAGAGTTCCACTTTGTCTATAGAGTACTAGTTACCAACCTATGATTATATTATTTTCCTTTTTCAAGAGCAACCACTGAGCATCATTGATATACATAATCTACCAATAACCTTTCTATCAAACGGAACATTTGAGCTTTGGAGAACCAATCTAACGATTGGCGGCTACTACACTTGGCTTATCCTAGAGATCCACTTGCATACTCCCATAGTTTGAGCCGACGACTAGGGCCTAAAGGAGTTCCTCTACCTCATTGCCTTCACAACTAGGTTCTCCTTTGACATGTTCCAAAAAGGCTAGGATGCTAAAGAAACTTTGGTCATGTTCTCATAGGACGTGAATTTTAGAAGTTCATTCTCCATGCCATGCTATCTCTAGTTGTCCTTTTTGCTCAAGTGACTTTTGATTTTATGACCAAGTAAAGCAATATCATGAAGATGATAGGAAGTTATAGGGCCATCGTCTGCTATGTTTGGCCTAGTGTAAACACGACACCCATCCTAATATCTAGAACGTAGCAATAGGATGGCATGCTAAGGAACCATATACATCAATAAGACCCTCCTTGTTAGGCAAAAACTTCACGTTCACTACGAGTTTGGCATGAAGGACAATCACCTCCGCTTGCCTTACTGCCAATTACCTGCTCTCCAATCTCATTTATCCAAGAGAGCTTGACATCATCTCCTGCTCTAGATGTTTTCAAATTAGAAGAACAAAAATTTGCATATGAATTCGCCACCCATTATCAGTGCCAATAATATTTCTCTTACTTGCTATCTGAGCAAGTAGGCCTTCTCTCTCCAACTCAAGGTCCCTCACCTCGACATAATTGACATCCTACTACACCTTCAATGCAACTATATTCCCCCCTCAAGACAGTAGCAACATTCTCGGATAATCGCATGTTGATATGATACCATTTATTGGCGGAAGAGCGTTCAACCGGTTCATTAGCGGACCCACTATCTGTTGTCAGAAGGTTTTTGAGAAAATGCAGGTGCCCTGAATTTTTATATGGCCTTGAGAGGGACATGTTTAAACCTAGTGCATCCCTCAGCATGTCTGACATGCATTCCTTTTTTAGAGAAAAGCCATAAGGCCGTCCACCTGCCTTGCAACCTCTATCGAGGTGTAGGTGCCAATTGTCTTCTTCTTGGTTGTGTCCTTCAAGATCTTGGAACCGCTAAAGCCATTTGCCTTATCTCCTTAGCAATCTCGCTCTAACAAAAACAAACATCTATCCTAGCCACCACAAAAGGGGACTTATAATAAGTGACCTATTCTAACTTCTAAGTATAACTTCTAAGATTGTGGAAGCTAATTGGAAACTAATTGTCAAATTTCTGTTCCATCACGAATATGCATCAGTTTCTAGCAATGCTTCACGTTTCAAAGGCCTTCGAAAATGCAGTTCAGTTAGACAACTTAATTGTGTCTTCAGCACAAACCCCTGCACTGCAGTTCTGAATTTGTACACCTACTGCATGCATTTCCCTTTACGCAACCTCAGCCGTCGACTGCATCAAAGGGACTGCCCTGGCGAGTAGAGAGTGGTGATGAAAATTCTCTTGCTGTGCATTTGTACACCTACTACATGCATTTCCCTTTGCGCAACCTCAGCCGCCGTCGACTACATCAAACGGACTGCCCTGGCGAGCAGAGAGTGGTGATGAAAATTTTCTTGCTGCACAGCAATAGGACGCAATGGTATCACCCTCCTCGCAGTAGCCGTTCTCAGCCGCCGTCGCCTCTAGGATATGCCCAATTGGGCAGCACCAAGAAACTAGTAGTTGTTTTTGGAAGATGCAGAAAAAGGGTGTCTTCCACTCTCTCCCTCTCTCTTGATCTCTGAGTGCCAAAAAAATGGGAGGGCCAAGAGCCCCCCCATCGTCCGTGCGCGCGCTGACGATGGAGGGGCTCTTGGCCCTCCCATTTTTTTAACCAAAAAATAAGACCATTGTTACACATCCAGTTAACAAGTGTGATCTGGTTGCTTATGGAGGGCTACCTTTTTCATAGCTCAAGCCGTTTCCGCTCATCAGAGTCACACAAGGAGGTATCCAGCAAGTCATATACAACGTGCTCAACCAAGCACATGCGCTTTTCTCTAGACGGATGAGGGAAGGATGGCTTTGGGGGTGGCCATGACTTGGCTACACGCTCGAACGCTACTTCTGTGTCCACCAAGTGGGGTGTCACCCACCTCAATAGTAATCTCGTCCATGTGGATTCCATGTGACACAGGCCTCAGTGTTGCGAGATATTGACAATAAGTGTTTTCTACCTTGTAGAGATATTGGATGTGGAGAGAGAGAGAGAGAGAGAGAGAGAGAGAGAGAGAGAGAGAGAGAGAGAGAGAGAGAAGAGAGAGAGAGAGAGAGAGAGAGAGAAGAGAGAGAGAGAGGAGAGGAGAGAGAGAAGAAATGAAATGAAATGAAACGCTATATTAACGTCCTCAAAAGGAACAATATGACCTATGACCTAGAGATATGGCTTAGCAAATTTTTAACAGATAAAAAGGGGGTGAGCTAGAGCTTTCCCATCATCCGCGTGCAAGCGAATGATGGGGAGGCTCTAGCTTTCCCCCCTTTTTCTAATGCAAAAGATCCATTGAGGCCCATTGGAAGATACAAATCAAAATTTTGCAAAAAGAAAAAGAATGTGCAAACCATATTAAGGTATGGTAGGGTATAAATTCAATTTTTTGGGGAAAAATGGGGACAGAAGCCCCCCAATCATCCGCGTGCACACGAATGATCAGGGAGGTCCTGCACCTATGTTTTTCTTCAAATTTTTGGATATTTGATCTTTTACATACCTAAAAATAGTTTTGATAATATGTAAATCAATTTGTCAAAAATATTTGTTAAAGTTAGCTAGTTAAAAAAAATTGTAAAGAGATTTTTATTTCTCAATTTATATATATTAATGAAGAGACTCTATCTATATTTTCATTTATTGTGACCTATATTGTGCGCACAAGCGGCGTGGCATGGGCTTTTTGCAGTGTCTTGCTTAGGAAACATGCAAGAAAAGTGTGATGGAGTTAAAAAGCACAAGAAGTTCTTACAGGGATTTCTATCTGGAACATCTTCACTTGGAACATGTTGATTGCAAGACTCACATGGCTATGGCAAGGAAGCTTTGGGCTATGTTTCACATGACTGTTTTAACCAGATGCAAATGGATTTCCTTACTCCAAATGCTTTCCTCTCCTACACCCTCGTCTCCTGTCACTCAGAAGAGTTTCCTCGATGGTGTGGACACTAGCTTGCAGTAGTGACACATTCACAAGAAAACGAAGGAAGGAGTACCCTTATCATCTATGCACCCACAAACGAGTTGGCCTACTGATCAGATCTTATTTTTACTTGGTTGGCCTAGTAATATGGAACTATAGCTTCAAAAGTTCTTTTGGGGCAAGAGCCACGTGAGGACGAGAACCCTATCCTTGTTTTCTTGATTGGCTATGGAGTGTATCAAAAGTTCTTTATGCAGTGGAAAAGCCTCAAATTTATGTACTTGATGGTAGAGGGAGCAATAGAGATATGTAAAAGGAGTTGAGCATGAGGCTAAGTTGAAAGAAGAGGACCAACACAAAAGTAGTCGATGCAGGACATGATACTAGAAGTGAACATGATGGCAAAAGTCATAGAAGAGATGATCATGGAGATCATGGTAGACACGACCAACATGAGAAGAAGTATGAAAGACAAAGAGACCATGATATTCAAGATGAACATGGAAGGGATCATAGCCACATGGATGATGATCATTTATGTCCAGATTCACATAGAGCAAGATGATTGCTAGGGTAGATACAATGGATATGCTGACATTGACAATCATGAAAAACATAGAGACCCAATCAAGAAGGATCAAGGTAATGAATACTTGAGCCATCCTAGGGTTTCACCTGTCGTGATCATGGCCATTTTGTGTAGCTTTCTAGTACTCGTGATCACAAGAAAAGGATTGTGCATGTATTTAAGGTTATAGTAAAATATTATAAAATTGTCATATATCTAGTTGGGTGTTGCCTCGTCCATAACGACACTCCTAAAACACAAAAAACTCTCGTTATCCCACTATCTCTTCTGGCCCAAAAAACCTCTCACTAATTCACTTTCTCTTACCCCGAAAAATTGTGCACTCTCTCTGTGAGGGAGTTAGTCTGTTAGTAGCCAACAAAAGGAAGGGCGGTGCTCCTCATAAGGTGACCCTTCCCACCTCACACCTAAAGCTAGCACATCATCTCACATCACTCACTTCATCTTCAATAAACTCATCTACTCAGGTTAATTTCTTGAGCTTTTTCTTTGGTCTAACATCAGTAACAAGTAGGAGCATCTTATGAAACCTTTGTTTGGTCTAACACGATGCTTTTTCTCTGGTCTAACATCAATAACAAGCAGGAGCATCTTTAGAGAGAGAGAGAGAGAGGGAGCTCTTAACAAGAGCCTTAGTTGTAGGTTTACCTAATCTTTGACAAGCATCACATTGCTTTGCCAATTTCTAGACAAAGAATTCCATCATAGTCCCGTCTGACAAAATTTCATACAAGTGATTTTGCTTGGATAGTGTCCTCGTGAATTCGCTTCATGTCCTATTGTCAGAATGTAAGCCTTTCATCTTTAAAGACACAATGTCAAAGAACCCCATCCTTCTCTAGGAGATTAAGGATGTAGTTCATCAAAGCAAATTTCTATGAGTGTAGTACCAGGGTCCTAAATTTGAAATAAATTCCATGTGGAAGCCTAAGGTGGGGTGGATAGTTTGTTTTGAAAAAGAGGTCTCCGTATAAAGCCTAAGGGGGGGTGGATAGTTTGTTTGAAAAAGTGGTCTCCATATAAATGAGACTCTGAAAACATTAAAAAAATCATATTTCCTCTTTCGTTTGTTAATCGTTTGTGATTCTATTTAATTCTAATTGCATGTGCTTACGAAAGTGGATGGTTCATAAAACTTTGTGTAGATGGATTGTGTAATGCATAAAGAAGCTGCAATTGGATGAAACCCCAATATTCACTATAGAGTGGATTAATGCACAATAAGAATACCATGTATTCTCTATATTTTCTTGAGAGAAAAGTGATAACCTACGAGGTAAATTTTTTCCCTTGGTGATTGGACTATCCAGTGGGCATAATTCCAAAGCAAGAGATAAAATTACAAGAGAGTAAGTACTTCAACACATGTGAATTTTATTATATTCTTGTATTCTATTGGTCCACTACTTAAGGCGGCCCTTCAATAAATGCATGGTGACCATATGACATGGACATGGCATTTTGGTGAACATGTGACAAGATAATGTGATTAGAGGTTTATTATGATAGTATGAGATGCATGCTACACTACCACTTGGAATGTAGTTTGGTTTTGAGGCTCCTTGAGTTGATTTGATAGGTAACTCTCTCTAGACATTGCATTTTTTAGTTTTGATTTGTGTGTTTTGTGTACATGGTGGCGACATGATGTGGACATAGAACTTTGGTAATTGTGACTAAATTATCTGATTGGAAGTTTACTATGTAGTATGATATGCATGTCACACTACCACTTGGAATCTAGTTTGGTTATGAGTCTACTTGGGTTGACTTGGTAGGCTACTTTAACACTATGTGTGTTGTTTGGTATTATTCACAATCTGATATTCACACAAAACTAATTACAAATGGTGTTTTTTAATAAGTTACATTTTAGTCTAATAAGAGAGTGTTTAAGCTTACATTCCCTCAACCATAGACATGCATGCATGTCACATTTGATTGCTTGGTAATTGAAGAAATGCACAATCTAGTGAATACTTTTTCTCATGCCACAATGATATTTTAAGATATCTCTAGTGTAATGCGGGTGTTAAAAAGCTCGAAAATAAAGTTTCAATTGCAAAAGCTCGAAAACAAAAGCTTGCAAATCTAAAATCCCCACACCCATCCAATGCACTCTTACCCTTGGGAGAACTGTTAAAACTCAGACCATACTTGTGGAATGATTTATAGAAAACCCTAGAGAAGGTGGGGATAACTGGGTTAATCTTGAAGAATTTGGGAAAGTTGAAAAATGAATGGAAAACAAAGAGATTCGATCACTTCCCATGAACAAAGTCGGAGAATATTATGAAGGGGAAGAAGAAAACACCACCCTCCCAGTGAAATATAATGACATTGAAACCATGGCAATACTGGATAGTGGAGCTGGCATAGCCATAGCCACTAAAGCAATATGGGAATCCTGGGGACAACCAGCCATTAGACAAACTCGAATGAAATTACAGCTGGTTGACAGACACATTGAAAGACCATTAGGACTGCTTGAAAAGGTGATAGTCAAAACCTGTGGAATTGAATATCAACACATTTTTCCCATAGTAGACTTGGGAAAAAACTCGACTATGAAATCATATTGGGAAGACCTTTCATGTGACAGGTACAGCTTATCCAAGATTGGGGAAACAATTATATGTACTTGAAGAAAGTGGGATCTATAACAAGAGTCAATTTAAGAGATCACACTTTTAGAGATGTCTTGAAAACAATCATCCAAGAGTTTGATTTAGTCTCTTTGGTTGAAACTAAACTCCCATCCTGGTTAAACAAAGACACTCCTATTTGGATGTATGTAGCTTCAGAAAATGGAAGCTTAAGACGAGAAGAATGTATCCTAGAAAGGGACTGCACAGACAAAGCCTATGTACCTGAACCCTTTCCAGAGCATTTTTTTGAGCCAATTGAGTGGACTCAAATTTAGTGACAATGGATGTATGTGTGATTACGTCTATGCCTACTCAATTTTGCAATGAGTATGGCTACGACATAATTCCCATTCAAATGATTTCAACCCTCAACATTGAAGATGAAGATGAGGAACCCAAGGACTTAATGAAAGCTCAACAAGTCTTTTCAAAAACCTCTATTATGATGCAATTGATGAGTTAGATGAACACTCAGCTACCTCAGAATTCGAGGTCAAAAAAAGAGCATATGAGGTAACAGAACAAGAAGAAAAGACTTTGCTGAGCTTGTTAAAAGAATACCGAGATATCTTTGCTTAATTGTACAAGGATCTCAAGTGTGTTGATCGAGAAATCTGTCAACATACCATACCCATGAGAGATGATGTGAAACCAAGTAGACAAAGGCCATACACGTTAACAAAATGTTTGCCAGGAAGATAAAAGAAGAGATTTAAAAACTAAAGGAAGCCGAATTCATTTACGAAATTGAACACACAGATTGGGTGTCTCCAATTATGGTGGTACCCAAGAAGAGTGAAAAATTACGAGTGTGTGTTAATGTCAAAAAGGCGAATGCAGCTACCATTAGAGGCAACTTTCCTCTTTTGACAACTGAGCATGTTTTAAAACGAGTTGCGGGAAAAGAATCTTATAGCTTCTTAGACGGCTTTTTTTCGGATATAATCAACTTTTGGTTGACCCAAAAGATCAACATAAAACTGCTTTTGCAACAGAATGAGGTATGTTTGTGTATGGGTTACGCCATTTGGGTTAACTAATGCTCCAGCCATGTTTGAAAGGTTGATGAGCGATGCTTTCAAAGAATATCTTAGGAAATTCTTAGAAGTATATATGGATGATCTATGTGTACATTCATCAATCCGGGTTGATCATTTTGAACACCTCAAAAAGGTAATCAAAAAATGTAGACTTTATAAGATTTTCTTAAATCCTGAAAAGTGCACATTCATAGGTAGACAAGGAAAAATTCTTGGATATATAAAAAATGGCATAGCTCTACTGATATTGAGAATATTCATGTCAACAATAAAGGGGGTACAAGCCTTCATGGGGCATTGTGGATATTACCAACAATTCATCTACATGTATGCTATAATTGCAAAACCCATGTATATCTTGATTACACACTTTGAATGGACCGAGGCATGTGAAGAATCCTTCATGAAGCTTAAGCAAGCTCTCATCTTTGCTCCAATATTGAAAGCACAAGATTGGAATAAGGTATTACACGTACATGTAGATGCTTCCATTTTGCTATTTGTTGTATACTAGCTCAACCAGGAGATGGGAAAATTGACTTTCCTATTTCTTATGCTAGCCGACAATTGAACATGGCGGAAAATAATTACACCACCATTGAAAGGGAAGGATTAGGAATGATCTATGCCGTTAAACAGTATAGAAATTGCCTATTAGCCAACAAGTTTGTGTTCTTTGTGGACCACCAAGCTTTATTGTATTTGGTCAACAAGCCATGCATCACAGGGAGAATAGTGAGATGGTTTGTCATTCTTCTCAAATTTGATTTCACTCTGGTTGTAAAAAAGGCACTACAGATCAATGAGCAGATCATTTGTCAAGGATTGTTTCAAGGGAATCACCTAAAGGGTTAGACGATGATCTACCACAA